>NC_088912.1:86838644-87146769 GCF_963576675.1 Euphorbia lathyris
AGAACAAAAGACCGCTAGACATCCCAACCAGATTGGCACCCCTGACAAGCCCGCTGAACCCAAGCCCCAAAAAAGAAAGAATAGAAGAAGAGTAAAGCGAGGTTAAGAGAAGCGGTAGACACACCTGCCGCTTAGATTACAACTGAAAACAGAAAAACAAAAATTTGGGACTGAATCCCACCACGTGTAATTGTTTGCAGTCCTCCCAAAATTCGCTAAGAGGTCCGCCACTTGATTGCTTTCGCGATAGATATGAGTCACGACCAGGGAGATATTGCCTATCCTAGCTAGGCACCGCAACCATAACTGCCTCACCGCCCACGGGACCTTCAAGGAGCGATTTCTAAGGAGGTTCACAACGTAAATCGAGTCACTTTCCAGCCAGATACACGGCCAGCCTCTATCCATAGCAATGCTAATTGCAGAAACCGCAGCAGACAATTCCGCCTCAAAAGCAAACGCCGAAGGAAGAGGATAAGCAAAAGCTCCAAGGCACGAGCCATCGCTTGCGCGGAAGATGCCAGCGCAGCCGCCTGACCGGGAGAGCCAAACATGGAGGCGTCTGTGTTTATTTTGATCCAGCCACCCGGCGGGCGCTGCCAAATGACGGGAATAATCCGAGGAGCCCGATTCAAGCGTCTTTCAAGACCAAGTTCTTTTAGAACATTACATTCAGCAGTAGAATTCCACATACTGCCTTCCGCTATCTGCCCGGCTTCTCTAAGCAGTTGCCAAAGACGTCTAAGGGTGCGAAAAAAGATGTTCTTATATTTGTCAAACCAAATGCCTGATAAAAGAAAATTATGCACATGCTGCATAACAAGGCATGGATCATGGAAAGGGTCAACTAGCGGTGAAAAAAGAGAGCATACCAACCTTGTGTGTAACGACCCGGTCCGGAGTGGGTGGCGCCGGGTAAGAAGGCCTGAGAAAGGAGCGGCCCTAAGGAATGGCGATTGGGGCAGGAATGAATTGAATCCCACATCGGAAATGGAGAGGGAGTGATTGGGGCTTATTAGTAAGATGGGAATCCAATACATGCAGACGCGTTTTAAAGCCGTGAGGCCCAATGTGTTGGAATTGGGCTAGAGCGGACAATATCTTCATGGTATTGGATCAGGGTGTTACAATTGGTATCAGAGCTGACTCTCCACGTACGATGTGTGGTTCGGGGACGAACTAGGCGGAAGCTGGTGGGCCTGTAACGACCCGGTCCGGAGTGGGTGGCGCCGGGGTAAGAAGGCCTGAGCAAGGAGCGGCCCTAAGGGATGTCGATGGGGGCAGGAATGAATTGAATCCCACATCGGAAATGGAGAGGGAACGATTGGGGCTTATTAGTAAGATGGGAATCCAATACATGCAAACGCGTTTTAAAGCAATATCTACATGGTATTGGACCAGGGTGTTACATTGTGCGTGACTGGTTCCATATGGGATCATCCACATATGAACAAGCTCCAAGTTTTAGTTTAATATAGAGAATATCAGAATTAAATGGGTCTTTCTTGTCTCAAAAACTCCAACAAGATATATCTGTTAATTAGTAACCTAGGATTATCATAATATCTTATAAATAATGTGAAATAGAAGTAATGGCACACAATATCCTTCAAACTTTAGGAAGAAGCTCTACTACTTGTGTCCAATAACGAGGACCACAAACACCTACATGTTTCAATTCAACTGTAAACAGCATATTAAATAAATATTGGCACGAAATATATGCCTATCTGAATCACATAACTTCTAGCAGTCAAAGGCATGAATCTCACTGCAAAACAAACACCTGCTCCCAAAAACACATGTGAATTCCATTTAGTTGATTCTGCATCGGCAGAGATAACTTCAAATGTTGCTCTAGGAGCTAGTGAGATTTGGGGGAAAGAGCCAATGTCCCAATTAACATCACTCAAGTTATTAGCATGAATCAGCATAGTTGTTTAGGAAAAATAGCATCATGATGACTAAAGTTATTGAAATCTATAACAGTTTTCCCAGTTAAACTAAATTTATAAGCAATCAAATCAGGATTCTCACCCTCCAACATATATGTAACAAGAAATCTCACACAATTTCTTCGTTGAATCGAATTAGGACAAGCACATTGAATTGGTACATGATAATCTTCAGGGTGATACTGACAGCCTCTCAAGTCAGGATTCTCTTGAGACTTTGTGCTTTCACTAGCCCTTCAAAAACATCACAGCCAACAACATTAACCGAATATCTGCTCGAAAAGTTGTATATCAAAGGGGCGTGAAAGGAGCCACCGTGACATTGGCATCTAATAGGGATGATGATCTCTCTCCCAACAGGTAGATTTCTTGGATTTTCTTCCTTAAAATGGTTGGTTTCAAAAGGAGATCAAATTGGGTTAAACTGAAGAGAGAAGGTATGGAAGTGGTTTAGTGGAAATTGTGTTGAGCTCTGTAGACTATATAAGTTTTGCAATCCAATTCACTTGAGTTGCAAATGTAGCCCTACACTTGTGATTGAGATGAAATACAGTTAGAGCCCTGCACTTGTGATTGATGAGAGAGCAAGGAAAGATGAATTTGTATAGAGAGAGCATGATAAAATAGATAATTGGTGAGGTTAGAAGACTATGTTCTGAGTGGAAAACTTGGAAAAATAAAAGCAACAAAAATGGCCACCCAGCCAGCCTTCAAAATCACTTCTTCAACATCACATTATAATCTTTGACATAACAACATTTTCCTGGTAGATATCGATTTTTAAAATCAGCTCACATATTTAGGCTTGATACAAAGAGAGTGAGAGATGTAACCCCATATTATAATTAATATAAAATTCAATAATTAAGCATGAATTCAATGTGTACATGATACAGGCAGGTGGGTTTATAATCTAATAACTACATGGCTTTCCCACGATGATTGCTTAAATTAATGATAATTAAAAATTGGATAATGATTGAAGGCTTTGAATTTTTTTTTTTTTTTTGACACAATAAATGGTTCAATAACACAAGGGATGGTTAAGCTTAATTACTCTCTTATTCACACACAATAATTAGAAAAGGTTTACAATATCAGCACCCTGATACAAATAAACCACGAAAAATAAGACCCAAAAATTCATGTCTACTGCATTAATTACATTGAGGGCTTAGAAGCCTATACTAGTTAACAAACTGAATTGAAAACATAGATATTCCATAGCAAATAACAGATTAAAATTGAATAACAAGTACTAAGTAAACAATTTGAGTTAAGTGCAAGTAATAAAATATTAGAAACATGGAATGGGGGCTACAAATCAGCCATTGGTGAAAGCTTTTATTTGATGTAAGAGATATTTACAAAATAAGGGCTGATGAAAAAGAATAAATTGACAGAAAAAACTTGGCCTAATGTTTTCCAACCACCTTAACTTATTCAAATTGATCATTTTACCCCTCCAACTCATCGAATGTCCTATTTACCCACATAACTCCGTAGAAATGGTATTTCCCACCCCTTAACTTGTCAAAATTAGTCATTTTACCCCTCTTCAACTCATCGAATGTCCTATTTACCCATTTAACTCTATAAAAGTGGTATTTCTCATCCCATGATCATATGTACCCTCTTAACTCCATAAAAGTGGTATTTCTTACCCCTTTATAGTTCAAAATTAATAGCACTTATTCAAATGAGTTTGAAAATATATATTTTTAATATCAACTTTTTTATTTTGTTTTAATTTGATAATTATATTGATCCTTCATGGTTTATTATAATAATTGTATTACAATAATTAGATAATCAAAATTTAACTAGCAAAAAAAGTTGAAAATAGAAAAAATGAATAAAAGATACAACTAACAAGAACATTTTTTTTAATAAAAAAACAAGAACATTAATATAAACAAGTTAAAGACATTATATGTAGGGATAAGGTATCAAAACAGGCCTATGATTTTGGGGAAGTGTAAATTTAGGTTCCACATACAAAATAGCATCAATATAGGTTTAATGTTTAAAAAATGTATCAATTTAGGCCTCGATGACATATTGTAAGGGGTGAGAAATACAACTTCTATGGAGTTAAGGGGGTAAATAGGACATTCTATGAGTTGAGGAGGGGGTGAGAAATACCACTTTTATGGAGTTAATGGGGTAAATAGGATATTCTATGAGTTGGGGGATAAATGGGCAAGTTGAGGGGGTGAGAAATACCACTTTTATGGAGTTAAGAAGATAAATAGAACATTCAATAAGTTGAGGAGGTAAAATGATAAATTTGGACAAGTTAAAGGGGTTGGAAAAGCATTAGGCCAAAAAACTTTAAACGCCAATACAAAAATAAGAAGAAAATGAAAATCAACAAAATTTAGTCTAGAGCGAGCTCTTGAAATTGAGCAATTTAATATCAAGGATGAAGGATCCATACTATTTGAGTTAGAGAAACATCAATTCAATAATTAATTTATCTCTAATAATTAACAAAACAAAATTAAATTAATTAACTAACTAACAACAATCCCTAATTTAACTAAAACAAAAATACATTGAAAAAAATGAAAATGCTGTTCTAATAAAAAAAATACACAGCGCTTGTTTGATAACTCATTAACCAATCCGGAGTTGATAACTTGATTGAACCAGCGGTGGCGGCGATGGCGATTTAACCAGCGCCATGATCTCGACCTCGACTTCAATGGCCGGAGAGGCGCCGTTTACGATCGCCCATCTATTTGATCGGAAGGCCTTCACCCGACTATCTTCAATTGCCTCGATGCCCAAGCTAACTTCTCTGCCGCCTACCTTTGCGGAAGTAGTGAAGGGAAACGCTAAAACCTCAATACCCGCTCCGACCGCTCCGATTGTCTCTGAGGAGGGGGGATTCAAGGCGGTCCGAATTCCTCAGGATCTATATGAGGAAAGAATCAAATCGGTTCAGCACTCGGTCAATGGTCGGGTTACGATGAACAAGGGAGATCGTCCCTGGAGACACGCCGAGCTGAAGGAAAAATTGAACCAGGTTTGGAAGAGAGGTTCAGACTGGAAGATGATTTCTCTCGGGAAAGGTTTCTATCAGATAATCATGCCTAATGAAAATGCCCTTCAGGCTATCTGGGGGCTTGGAGCTATCTCTCTTAAGCCTGGTATTATCAGGTTCTCGCCTTGGACCCCGAGTTTCAATCCAGAGTTACACAAGTCCACTTCCGCGCAGGTATGGGTTCGATTTTATAATTTACCGTGGGAATTTTGGGATACCAGAATCATTGCCAGTATAGCTAAAGCGGTTGGGGTGCCTATCAGATTTGATCAGAATACGGTTAGTGGTCAATTCGGGCACTATGCTAGGGTGCTTATTGATGTTGAGCTTCTTGTGAGATTCAGTCCAAACTCAGAATTGACACAGATAATCAGAAGCAGTGGGTTCATGTGGAGTATGAGAACTTTTCGGAGCTATGTGGCACTTGCTCCTCTACTGGGCACTCCTCATCTCTCTGTCGTCGGAATGCTAAGCTTCAGGCCCCGCAGGACAACGGGCACAAGCATGGGAAATCACGAGTCAAGGTTAAGAAGAAAGCTTCGAATCTTGAGGAGAACCGAAATGATTCTGATATATTGAAACAGGTGGATGAAACAGGGGATAGTATTCTGCCATAAAATTCTATGCAAATGGTGATTCACAATGACTTTCAGACAATTGGAGAGGCTGATGCTAGGGATGTCTCGAGGAACTGGGATGGCGGCAATGAGGATATCAGCCACTCGGCGTCGGACTCGGAGGGTCTTAGGCTGAAACTCCCGTTGGTTATGCCTAAGGAGGTAAATTTTCTCTCTGAATCCCTTGAATGGACACAGCATCTCATTAGATCAAAGAATAGAGACATTTGTATCATGAATGATTATGCTGCTGAGAGCAGTGATTGGATTACTAAAAGAAGGAAGGCTAAGGCCAATTCTAAGTTGAAGGGGCGTGCAAATCCTCCCGCCAAATATACATGATCATACTGTACTGGAACTATAGGGGTATCCAGAATCAGGGTACCCAACGAGCTTTAAAATTGATGTGCAATACTAATCATCCTGATTTGGTGTGTTTGTCTGAGCCTATGACTGATTTTGATAATATTTCATCTCTTTTCTGGACGTCTCTTGATATGCAGCTTATCTCGCAAAATAGCAACAACTCTATTTGGCTATTTTGTCAAATTGGCATAAGTGGTAGATGCTTCACTCTTCTAGAGCATGAACATCACATTTCCATTAGGTACAGCTTGCATCCTAATGTTTTTCAGATTTCCTTTGTTTATGGAAGTAATAATAGTGGAAGGCGTCGATTGCTTTGGGAGTCGATTCTTGAAATTGAGGACAATAACAAACGGGTTGTTCTGGGGGATTTTAATGCCGTCAAGGGTGCACATGAGAAAACTGGCAGGTGTCCTTCTGAAAGCAGTTGTCGGGAGTTTAGGGATTTCATCCGGAATGGAGATCTGAATGAGGTGGAAAGCACGGGTATGCAGTTTACGTGGTCCAATGGAAGAATGGGAGATGCCCATGTGGAATGCAAATTGGACAGGGCCTTGGTCAATGGAAACTTTATTGACAACTGGGATAGAATTCGATGCTCAACCCTCCCCCGCAGCAAATCTGATCACTGTCCGATTCTGCTTTCTTGTACAACTGGAATTGCTAGAAAAGCAAGATTCAGATTTCTTTCTATGTGGACCACTCACAGGACCTTGCACAAACTTGTCTATGATCACTAGCACTCCTGTGGAGTTTCTCTCCCCCCGGCCCAGCTGCTTTGTCACAAATTAAAAACTCTCCGACCTAAACTTAAAGCTTGGAATTTTGAGGTTTTTGGATGCGTGGACAGCAATATTGCTTCTGCCCTTGCTAGACTGGAAGAGGTTCAATCCAATATATCGAGGGATGGATTAAATGAAGCCCGGTTTGCCCAAGAAGTGGAATCTCAGTGGGATCTTGATCTTCAGTTATACAGGAAAGAGATGCTTCTCAGGGACAAAAGCAGGGAAAAATGGCTTCAGGCAGGGGATAGAAATTCAACCTTCTTTCACAGGTCAGCCATAACCAGGAAGGTGCAATCCTCTCTTCACTCTTTCTTAATTAACAATTCTTTGGTCAGTGATGAAAGCACGATATCTCAACATGTGGTTAACTACTATGAGGCGCTTTTCACTGGTGACCTAAGATATGTTGACTATGATGCTGTTAAATCAGTGATTCCCCATAGTGTGACAGATTCAGACAATGAGCTTCTTCTTGGGAGACCCTCTAATACTGAGATCCGTGATGCCGTTTTCAACATGAATAGGGACAGCTCGCCTAAGCCCGATGGTTTCGGAGGAGTGTTTTATCAGCATTGTTGGGATATTGTGGGGCCTGATGTGTGCAGAATGGTAGCTAGTTTTTTTGATTCTGGTTATATGCTTCCTGGTCTGAACTCTAGCATCATCGCGCTCATCCCTAAAATTGAAGGAGCTAATGAAATTCAGCAATTCAGACCTGTAGCTATGGGAAACTTCAGCTACAAAATCATTTCAAGGATTCTTGCTGACAGACTGGCGCCGATTGCTTCCAAAATCATCTCGGACAATCAGTTTGGCTTCATTTCAGGCAGAAGTATTCATCATTGTATAGTTGCGGCTTTGGAGGGGGTAAATATGCTTAAGAAGAAATGCTTTGGAGGCAACATGGCCTTGAAAATTGACATCAGGAAAGCTTTTGACACTTTAGATTGGAACTTTCTACTAGCTGTTCTTGACTCTTTTGGTTTCTCCCTGAAATTTAGAAATTGGATCTTAGAAATTCTCAGATCTGCTAGAATCTCTATTGCATTAGGAGGAGGTATTAAAGGCTTTTTCAGCTACTCTTGTGGTGTCAGACAGGGGGATCCTCTATCTTCCATTCTTTTTGGGCTTGCTGAGGATTTCCTTGGCAGATGGATCAGCAAGCTTGTGGCTGAAGGTAAATTTGATCCTATGATATATACTAAGGATGTTGGTTTTCCCTCTCATCTTCTTTATGCAGATGACATGATGCTTTTCTGTAAAGCTACTTTGAAGAATATGAAGTGCATTAAAGATATCTTCAACATGTATGAATCATACTCCGGACAGGCGGTCAATTAGGATAAATCTCAGGCTATCTTTGGCAATTATATATCCTTTGCATGGGTATTTTGGGTATCAAGACTGCTTCTCTCCCATTTAATTATCTCGGAGTACCGTTGTTTCATGGGTCCCCCAAAGCGAGGTATCTGCAGCCTCTCATCGACCGATTTCTCAGCAAATTCAGTCTATGGAGGGGTCGCTCTCTTTCCTTTGCTGGCCATCTTACTCTAATTAAATCCTCCTTGACTGGAGCTCTGGTTCATTCTTTCCTAATTTACAAATGGCCATGTGCTCTTATATCTAGAGTCAATAAGGTTGTCCGTAATTTTCTCTGGACTGGGGACAGGGATAAAAGAAAACTTATTACAGTTCCATGGAGTATTTGCGTTCAGCATACTGATTTTGGTGGTTTGGGAATCAAAGACTTTAAGCTGTTCAATCTTTCATTGCTTGCAAAATTAAGTTGGGATTTACTGCAGGGTCAGAGCTTCATTATTTCTTTACTTCGCCGTCGCTTTCTTGAGGTGTCTGGATTAGCTAAGAGATGCATTTCAAACTCATCAATTTGGTCCTCCTTGAAATTGGTTTTTGAAAAGGTAAGAAATGAAGCTGGTTGGTGGTTTGGGGAAGGCTCGGGGCTTAATTTCTGGACGGATAGATGGCTAGAGCCACCGGTAGCGGATCAGCTAAGTATTCCTAAAAAGCAACAGGGAAATCTTTTCAGACCTATATATGAGTTCTGATCAGATGGGGATTGGGCTAATCTGCAAAATCTTCCTGAACAGATTCAGGAAAACATTAAGCAAATTAAAGCTTTTGGCGAATCGGACAGCTGCATATGGAAGCCGTCTAACTCGGGAAGGCTGACCGCTAAAGAATTCTATCTCGAGCTCCAGCTAGGGACACCGGTAACGTGGAATAAGTTCTTGTGGAACTCGTTTGTGCCTCCGAGACGAGCAGCGACATGTTGGATGTTACTTCACGGGAAGCTGGCGGTGCAAGCTCTGATGCAGAATCGAGGGATTTCTATTGCCCAAAGATGTGAGCTTTGCAAGAGCGCCGAGGAGTCGATTGAGCACCTCTTCGTAAACTGTCGAGTGGCTACGAACCTGTGGGGTTTGGTCTGCAATTTGAACAGCGTGACTTGATGTACTGGTACTGGTTCTGCAAGCTTTTTTACAGAGCTGCGTGCTGTCCGAGTGAGGAAATGTCTAAGAAAAGGATGGAACTTCTCAATTGTTACATGCATTTGGTTCATTTGGCACATCCGTAATAAGGCAATCTTTGATAATGAAATCCCTTCAATCCAAAATTTGCGTCGTAGCCTGTTGCACTTTATCAGTGAAGGCGCTGAAGCTGCTGCTGTCCGAGATCGACCGCCGCCTAAGCCGGACTTTGCTATTGTCCGATGGATCCCTCCGCCCACATAATGGTTTAAGGTCAACACAGACGGGTCCTCGAGTGTTACCGGATGTGCAGGAGCGGGTGGGATATTCAGGAATCATAGAGGATTTGTGGTAGGTTGTTTTGCAATTCCCATCCAAAATCCGCCTGCTCATATTGCTGAGCTAAAGGCAATTATATATGCGGTTGAGTCAGCCTGGGAAAGAAATTGGAGAAAATTGTGGATTGAATCAGATTCCTCATATGCTGTTCAACTTCTAAATAAGAACTCCAGTAACGTACCTTGGATAATTAGGAAGGACTGGATTAATTGCCTTGGCAAACTCTCGAGCATGAACTGGAAAGCCATGCACATCTTCAGGGAAGGTAACCAGGCTGGTGATAGTCTTGCTAGCTTCGGGCAATCGGCGGATTCTGCTGTGTGGTGGCACTCTGTACCCCATTTCTGCCAAGCTTTCGTTTTTAATGATTTGTGTAACATAGCGCATGTTAGATTTCTTTAATCTTTCTTCTCCCCTCTCCTTCTCTTGTACTATTTTCCTTTTTTATTAATAATATCCGGGTTGTTGGATGTGCTCAAGTTGCCAACCTAGTTGGGATTTCTGGCAATCCTTCGCGTCCCAACCTTCATTCAAAAAAAAAAACTAAAACAAAACTACAGAAGAAAACCCCTAAATAAAAAAACAACTAACCTACCTCACTCCAGTCGCCGATCGTCTGCTCCTCGATCGATATTCAGTTGCCGGTCGTCTGCTCCTCATCTCTGATTGATGGTTTTGCGCATATGATGCCTCTTCACGGTCGACGTGGTTGGGATTGGTTTTGCTCACCTCCTCTACTCTCTACCTCTGGCGCTATTAGTGTGGGAGGCGGTGGAGATGGGAATAGCTTGGCTGCGTGTGCCGATAGAATCCTTCATCTAGGAGGAAAGGGCTAAAGGATTGAGTAAAGGGCTAAGGTATTGGGCTAAGGGAATTGAAAAATTGTTAAGAAACCAAACGGTTTTACGATTCCAAATTTCATTAGTGTTAATGAATTTAGGGTTTGAAAGTGTTTGGGGTTTAAGTGACTCTAATTATCAGGGAGTAATTTTAGCAAAAGGAAATATCATTAGAGCTAAATAAAAAAATTGAAAAAAAGTTCTAATTTTTTTTAATGTTTAGCGCCAAAACTCTGAAGACTTAGTGGGAGGATAGTTGAATAAACAATGCCTGTTTTTTCGTGTGGGTAAATAAATGGTATTATCAATAACAAGAGTAATATATGTTAATAACAACCAATTTATTTTCGGTCGTTAATATTATAATTTTTTTATAAGAGTAATTTTTTACTCATGTAGAAAAACATTTTTAACGAGAGTATCAGAAGTACCTTCGTTAAATTTGGTCGTTATAGAATGAATTTCTTGTAGTGTTGGATACGGTGTAGAGACATTGTCGAGGCATATATGCCCGATCGAGTCATGCGCCAGGTCGGTTATGTTCAGCCATATATTAGACCTGATACTGCATTCAGGCCATGAAAGTCTCTATCATATAGACTCGCACATTCATCTGTTACAGTTGATGATACTTGGCGGGGAGTTCCATCTACTCGTGGCGTTGATCGAAGGAGATGTCAGCCAGTTGGAGCCGATTTCGGTGCTTGTGTTGTCGGGTACATGGAGTGGTACAGACGATATTCACATCCTCGTCTGCTTCGTGCCACTCGGGATGCGCTGGTCCACCATTCTCGCTCCAGCAGCGAATATGTAGGTTTTTTATTATTTTTTTACCTATATTTATTTTCTAATATTTAATTTTCTGCAGTGGGTTAGCCATTTGGCAGGTATCACTTAGCGGGCGATCTTACTCCTGCCCGATGAGGAGGCTCCACCAGTTAGGACTGATCTGGAGCAGTTTATGGAGGAATGGAACCAGGCGAATTAGACTTGTTGTAATTTAATAGAACTTATTATTTTTAACACATTTTAAAATATTTTAATACATATTTAATATTGCAAGTATATTATTTAATTATAATGTTAATTATTATATTTCAAATTATAATGTTAATAATTATAATCCAAATTATAATGTCTCCTATATGAATTTATGTGTTGTAATTGACAATATTTATTTATCAACTTATATTATTGTTACATGTTTTAATTTAAATTGTATTTTATGTAAAAAAAAAATACCAGGAGGGTGGGGCGTGATAGCCTCACGCCTCACCGTAAAGTCGGGGCGTGATTGCCTCACGCCCGACCTTGTGGTGAGGCGTGAGGCTATCACGCCTCACGTCCGAGTGTGAGGAGAGCAAAAAAAAATAGCTCATTTTCCACCCCAACATTTGAAAAGGCATTTTGGTCCTTTTACGGGGCTACGGGTGGAAAATTGGGGATGGGAATAACAACACCCATTATAAATGACCACATTGTGTATTAGGTGTACAGTAAAATTTATTTGTCAAAATTTTTTTTTGCCTCAGCCACAAATATCCTTACCAATGTTATTTTATTAGGAGTTCATTCACATCGTGTTTTAATTCTACTAATTAATAAGATTGTCCTGTCTTGAACCTTCTATCATTTGATCTAAAAGACTCTAATATCATATAATGGAATCAGTTAAATTGAAAATATAAACAGATAGTTAAACCTACAATAATTCTAATACTATGTAATGAAAGCAATTGAAATGGAAACTCAAGTTGACCAGATGATCCAATATATAAATCTTTTATCAAGACAATAATTTGCCATTATTTAACCCATAGGAAAAATTATTATACATTATAACTAAGCCAATAATTTACCTCCATGATTCTAAATAGCTTATAAATAAACAATGCTAACCATTGTGAATCTCCAAGAACAACAAGAAGTTCAAACATGGCTATTTCATGCGTCTCTACTGTTGTTTCTCTCCTTCTCTTCTTCCTTTCTCTAGCCTCTTGTTCCTTGCCTTCACCATTATCTAACAATCCTCAAACTTTTATTGTCTTCATGTCCAAATCAGATAAGCCTGCCCTCTTCTCCTCCCACCACCACTGGTACTCCTCCATCATCAATTCCCTTCCTCCCTCTACTCACTCTCCCAAGATCCTTTATACTTACCCCCAAGCCATCAGTGGTTTCTCCGCCCACATTACACCCGATCAAGCTGAAGCATTAAGTCGGGTTTCTGGCGTAATCTCGGTTATCCCAGACGAGATTAATCAGCTCCATACCACTCGAACCCCTCAGTTTTTAGGGCTTTCTTCTGAGTCTGACTTTTGGCTTGATGGTGATTTTGGGGAAGACATTATCATTGGTGTTCTTGACACTGGAGTATGGCCAGGACATCCGAGTTTTTCAGACGATGGTATGTCTGATGTTCCGGCGAGTTGGAAAGGTAGTTGCGAAACATTAGATGATTTTCCTTCTTCTGTTTGCAACAAGAAACTCATAGGGGCGAGAGCGTTCTATCATGGCTATAAAGCATCAAAAGATTCACATTCTCCTAAAGATACACAAGGTCATGGAACCCATACAGCATCTACTGCTGGTGGATCATTGGTTAAAAATGCGAGCTTTTACCAATATGCAAAGGGTGATGCTCGTGGTATGGCCTCAGAGGCACGAATTGCTGTTTATAAGATTTGTTGGAGTGGTGGTTGCTCAAGCTCTGATATTATAGCAGCCTTTGGACAAGCTATTGAAGATGGTGTCCATGTGATCTCTTTATCTGCTGGTTCTACTAGTAAAGCTTCTGAATATTATTGGGATATCACAGCGATTGGGGCATATATTGCATCAGTTCAGTATGGTATCATTGTGTCTTGTTCTGCTGGGAATTCAGGTCCAGATGCATATACTGCTGTTAATGTTGCCCCTTGGATTCTCACGGTTGGTGCTTCTACCATTGACAGGCAGTTTCGAGCTGATGTAGTGCTTGGCGATGGGAGAACTTTTCACGGGGCATCGCTCTACACGGGTGAGCCTTTACCGGATAAATTCATCCCATTAGTGTATGCTGGTGATGTTGGAAGTAGCGTTTGTACTGCGGGGAGTTTGGATTCATCAAAAGTTCAAGGTAAAATTGCGCTTTGTGACAATGGGGTGATTCATAGACCGGAGAAAGGTATTGAAGTGAAGCGCGCAGGTGGGGTTGGAATGATAGTTCGTAACGCTGAAGATGATCAAACTTTGGCTGCTGATGCTTATTTTCTTACACCAGCTACCACGGTTAGTTTATCAGATGGAACTTCGATTGGATACTACATCAAATTAAGCAATTCCCCAACAGCAAAAATCATCTTCCGCGGAACAGCAATTGGGGATTCACCGCCATCTCCTAAAGTTGCATCCTTTTCAAGTCGGGGTCCAAACTATATCACAGCAGAAATCCTAAAGCCAGATGTTATAGCCCCTGGTGTTATGATCTTGGCTGGTTGGACTGGTGATGTTTCTCCCTCAAAGATGGAAAACGATGACCGAAGAGTTGAGTTTTGGCTAGAATCAGGTACATCAATGTCTTGTCCTCATGTGAGTGGACTCGCAGCTGTGCTGCGAAAGGCACATCCAAATTGGTCACCTGCAGCTATAAAATCCGCTCTAATGACCACTGCTTATAATTTGGATAATTCCGGAGCAACCATTGGTGATATTGCTACTGGCAAAACTTCAACACTCTTTGATCGTGGAGCTGGACATGTTGATCCTAATTCTGCTCTTGATCCTGGACTAATCTATGACATTGACGAAGATGAGTATATCTCATTTTTCTGTGCAATTGGTTACACTTGGGCCCAAATTTACAGATTAACTCAAAAGATTCCACCTAAAGGTATATGTGATAATAATATGGGGAATCCAGGAAATCTAAACTACCCATCATTTTCTGTTGTTTTTGAGGATACCTCTTCTGTGGTTACATATAAGAGGACAGTGAAGAATGTGGGAAGTGCTGCTAATGCAGTTTATGATGTTAAGGTGAATGCTCCTGCAAATGTCGATGTCGATGTCTCGCCGAACTGTCTAGAGTTTAATGAAGAGAATCAGAGCTTATCCTATGAAATTACATTCTCCAGCAGCAGCAGCAGTTCTAGCAACAGCTCACAGAGTTTTGGATCAATTGCCTGGAGTGATGGAGTTCACACGGTTACGAGTCCCATAGCTGTTGCGTGGAAAAAAGGAGTGTCCATGGCTTCCATTTAAAACTCATTGTCTTTAAATCTCTGTTTAATTTACTACTGTTAATAATCTATATTATCAAAGTTTCTACATGTCGCGATGCAGGAGGTGGCAACCGTAGCCTACTTTTGTCTATATTGGATTTGACCAATTGCATCTACGGGCTGGCCTTTTATTCGGTCTGAACCGAGTAAGTCTAACAAATATGTAAGAGGATGAAGATGCTCTAAGTCAATAGTGTTGCAAAATTGTTCAATTTGGCATGATTTTTGACACATTGGTGCATCAATAAAAATAAGGCCAATAGTCATGTCTATAATGTATAAATACATATGAATAGAAATAGTAAGGCAAGAGAATTTTCTTCCCTGTACCTGTGAAAATTTATTTATTTGATCCAACAAACAAAATCGGGGACGGGAATTGTTTCATTAGAATTGAGAATCTCATGCTAACAATATAAATGTCGAAAATACATGAAGGAATCAGACGAGTAAATATTGTTATTTCTGATTTCTCATTCCTAGAGTTTCTAAAAGCATCAACTGATGAGCATATGGTGAAAGTGTTGTTATTCTTTTTGAACAAAATAGCAGTGGTGCAAAATCTTACTTGTTGTATACCTACATGTTGAAACATAAGGCTGTATTTCGTATGATGAGAAGAGTTGGGATTTGATTTTGTGTTGATAGCTTAGCTTCAATTAGTTGAATGAGTTGTGGCCGGTTAGATTAGTGTTAGTGAAGACCAGAGTTGAATGAGTTGTGCAATTTGATTGGTCACTGTAAATAACAGGTGTTGAGTTATTTTTGTAATTTCTCATAGAGAAAAATTATCAAAGAAGAAGAAAATAAATAAAAGGGTTTGTTTGTAATAATTAGATAATAAGAGGGTTAATTTATAAAATAAATAAATACAAAGAAAAAATTAACTCTTTTCTCTTTCACTTTTGACTTTTTTTTAAACATCGTTAGTCAATTTTAACTGTGTCTGCTAATAGAATCAAGCTCAATGTACCTATTTGCCAACTTTTAAACCACATAGTTTATATTTGTAAATGGTCCAAATCACATGGTTTATTTTTGTACTTTCCCCTTAAAAGTTTTATTAGATAATAATAATAATAATAATAGAGAAAAGTAAAAAAAAAATATAGTTTAAACTATTAGAAGATAATCTGTTGATCATTTCTTAAGCCTAACACGACATATATACAATTATACAAGAGTAATTTTAGGAGCTAATCTAGGAAACAAAACAACCTACTAATTACAAATAACTCTACAACAATATTTTCTAAAACAGAATAATAACCATTCGGTTATTCTAACACTCCTCCTCAGTCGAAGCAAGAGAAGGACGAATGCATAGACTGTTTCGAAATTCCTCAAAAAGAACTTGGGGAAGGCCTTTGGTAAAGATGTCAGCTATTTGATAACGTGAAGGAACATGCAAAACACGTACCTCGCCCTTAGCAACCTTTTCACGAACAAAATGTATATCCATCTCAATGTGCTTAGTTCGCTGATGTTGAACAGGATTGCCCGACAGGTAAATCGCACTGACGTTATCACAATATACCAACGTGGCCTTTTGGATAGGACAATGAAGCTCAACTAAAAGATTATGTAGCCAACATGACTCAGAAACAACATTAGCAACCCCTCTATATTCGGCCTCAGCACTGGACCGGGAAAGAGTTGCTTGGCGTTTAGCAGACCAAGAGATAAGATTGTCCCCAAGAAATACGCAATAACCCGAGGTCGACCGTCTAGTGTCCGGACAGTCGCCCCAATCAGCGTCGGTATAGGCCAAAAGAGTGGATGTGGAGCTCGGAAAAAGATGAAGACCATGAGAAATAGAACCTTGAACATACCAAATAATACGCTTGAGAGCGTGCATATGGACCTCCCTCGGATCATGCATGAACAAACATATCTGCTGAACAACATAAGTGATATCGGGTCGAGTAAAAGTCAGATACTGAAGAGCTCCGGCAAGACTCCAGTATTGGGAAGGATCGGCATATGGTGGACTGTCACTAGCAGAAAGCTTGGACTTGGTATCCACAGGCGTGAAGGAAGGTTTACAAGACGAAATTCCCACACGCTCAATGATTTCTGTGGCATATTTCTTTTGAGACAAAAACAAACCACCGGAATTACGAGTAACCGCAATACCAAGAAAATAGCTCAAGGGACCCAAATCCTTCATAGCAAATTCGGAGCTAAGAGTAGAAATAATGTGCTTACGAAGAGCATCAGAGGAAGCTGTGAGGATGATGTCATCGACATATAACAACATATAAGCAATATGTGACCCATGATGATAAATGAAGAGGGAGTGATCCATAGTACTATGAATAAATCCAAGAGTACACACAAAATCTGCAAATCGCTTGTACCAAGGACGAGGGGCTTGTTTGAGGCCATACAAGGACTTCTTCAACAGACATACATGATTCGGCTTGTCAGGATCCTGATAACCAACCGGTTGATGCATATACACAGTTTCTTTCAATTCACCATGTCAGAAAGCATTCTTGACATCCAATTGATGGATATCCCAATGCTTGGAGAGAGCCAAACTGAGAACAGTACGAATAGTTGTGGGTTTTACAACCGGACTAAACATTTCACCACAATCAATGCCCACCTGCTGAGTTTTCTCATCACCTATAATACGGGCTTTATGCCTCTCAAAAGAACCATCAGAATGCTCTTTATGAGAAAAAAAAACCCACAAAGAACGAATAACATTAACATCAGGTGGACGAGGCACCAACACCCACGTCTTATTTTTAATAAGAGCATTAAATTCATCATCCATAGCAGTTTTCCAATTTAGATCATGAAGAGCAGACACAAGGTTACGAGGCAAAGGAGACCTAGACACGACGGTATTTAGGTTAAATTGACTCTTGGGTTTAAAAATCCCACGTTGACTCCTAGTAACAGGACGAGAAGACATATTGGGAAGAGGAGGTAATGGTGGTGGAGTTGGGATCGGTGAGGGAAGTAGAGGTGGGCTGTTTGTATGATGGGAAGGAGAGGCCAAGATATCGGATGGGGTCAGATTTGGGCATGGCAAGGATGGTTTTGATGGACCAGCAGCATGGGTCAAGTGGGGGACCGATGGGTCGGGTGAGAGAGGGCCGAATAATAGTGGCTGCCCGCGGCTAATAGGAGGGCTGTTTTGGGCTCGGATTGGGGTAGAAACCGGTAGGGTGTCAAGAGGAGACCCATTAGTGAGATGAAATTGCACATAGGGTGCAAGTCCATGATCCAAAAAATCATAACTAGACACAGTGGGTGGAGGAATAGTGGCGAAAGGAAATTGAGTTTCATCAAAGATCACATGACGACACACTATGATTTTCTTAGACACCATATCATAACATTTATGTTGGGGTTTTGTGTCCTATAGTCAATTGTTGCAGGATACAAACTTATTGTAAATGAATTGTTCTTTATATCATTTGTTTTAATGAGATATATGTTTTATAACTATATAAAGGCAATCCCTTTTAAGCACTAAATAAAGTCTAATAAAAGGAAATCCGTAAGTTTGTTTAAAGTGATTATAAAGTGTTCATACAAGCATGAAGTGAGACAAAACTTTATAATAAACTAATAAACTTAAAACCACCCCAAGTCAAGTGATATATTTAGGATTGATATATCACAGTTGAGACTTGTATGTAACATTGTCTTATGTCCGACAGAAAGCTGATCTCACAAGCTTCACATATATAGATATCTGGACAGTTACATAGATCCGGTGAAACGTTGTTCATTAGGATTGGGGATCCGACTTGAGATAACAGGATGGGTAGATTCATCCTTGTCAACTGTTCATCTCATTGGTATTAATAGGTATAACTAATCCTCAGACTCAAATGAATGTTAATTGGTCATCCTGAATTACTGAATGTGAGACTTTGATCCTGTGGTCCCACGATCCTTAACAGAGATGACTCTAGGGTGTGAACTGCAAAGGTTGGGTGTCATAGGAAGTAATTTCAGGGTAGTTATACATTGGATTGAGCATTTATCACTCCCGATAAATGGGAGATACATCCAAGGATCGCTTGTGGAAGACTCGACTCTAAACCCTTGCAAGGTGATAGCTTAAGAGTAGAAATTCAGATTTCACTTAACCTATCTTTTTGAGTTGACTCGGCCAATAACAAGTAAAACGAACGTCTTGCTATATGTGACTTGACATTACCCATAGTCATAAGATTCAGTTCAAGGATGTAGTTGATAAAGGATCGTATTATACCGTAACTAATACGGAAGGGTTAACGACAGAATCAACCTGTCTTCTTAACGGACTCTGGGGGAATGATTATGGACTTGCTAATAACATACTCTGTACATCATTCCGTTATGCAAGGGATTAAATATAATTCTTGAAGAAATTAATTTAATAGGTTGCATACGGCCAGAAGTAGTAAGGACCTAATGGATCACACATAAGACTTGGAACCAAAAGAGAGATGGATATGATTAATAGATGGAAGCCCAATTAAGCCCAGTAAGGCCCAAATACAAGGAGGGGGCCGAAATTTATATATATTAGCAAGGAATTAATTTTATTCCATTAATCCTAATTAGATTAGGATTATGAATTAAATTACTTAAGAGATAATTTAATTAGGAGTTTTAATTAGATTAATATTCTCCTATCATTATCCAATTAGGTTATTTATTATTATCCTAAATATATTAGATATATAATGAGATAATAATTACGAATCCTTTTCCGAATTGGATTCTTATTAAGTAACCTATTCCTATCTAACTAGGGTTTAGATACAAGCTAATATATATACCCCTGCCCTAATGAATTTCGACTAATGCACATATCCCTTCCCTTAAGTGATTTTTGAAATTGCTTAATTAAGAGAGAGAGAAAAGAATTATATTCCCAAGTTCGTGAACAAGAATTCATACGGCATTCCATCGATTGATTAATCTTATTCATCCCTCTTTCTCTTTGATCTTGTGTTGGTTTATTAGAGGCAATCTATTTTGGTTGCATCTCATAAGGGTTGATTCTAACTTAATCTCACCGTGTTCACGAAAGAAGGAAAAACAATCAAAAGGGAGAAATTCGTTTTTCTTCGCCTACATCAGGTCAGTCCACTATTTCGAGGATTCCCGGAGATTGAACCGTCGGATCGTCGTGATTTTTGGACAGTAGCTTCTAGACATATTCTTCCACGTTTTCACCGAAGGGATTGTCGTTCGGAGCTCTGGAAGGTCTGTTTCGGATAGGGGCAGATTGGTAAACAATTTACCTCTCCTTTGAAGTTGTGGGCACTTCGTTTGCAACGGTAGATTGATCATCGAAAGGTATTTCTTCTTATCCCTCTTTATATGAAATAATGATTAACGGATCCTATGGTTAAAAGGAAGTAGGCTAAAATTTTTATATTTCCGCTGCTATACCTTAGCCTTAATTTCCTTCAATTTATACCCCCGGTGATGAGACAGATAGCCTAAAAAGACACAAGGAGTGGACCTAGCTTGGAGTTTGTGAATTGTGGTGGATGGAAATAAAGGATAACATAAACACCCAAAGACTCTCAAATGGGAATACACGGGATCGGTCCTATAGAGCATACGTAATGGGGATTGGAATCCTAAATTTTTAGTCGGACGAATATTGAGAAGATAAGTGGTCATTTGAAGTGCATGATGCCAAAAATATGATGGGATAGAAGCATGAACTAAAAGTGTGAGGATAATATTATTGATGCTACGAAGTTTTCTCTCGGATTTCCCATTTTGAGAAGAAGTATGAGGACACGAGAAACTGAAAGAAATTCCATTAGCATTACAAAAATCCCAAAAAGCTTTATTATCAAACTCCCTCCCATTGTCACATTGGATATTTTTAATTTCCCTTTCAAATTGAGTACGGATTAGCGCTCGAAATTGTAAAAAGATAGAGAAAACATCTGACTTTTTATGCAAGGGAAATGTCCACACGAAATTAGAAAAATCATCCAAAAAAACAATGTAATACCGATGCTTCATTGAACTTAAAATAGGAGACGTCCATAAATCGCAATGAACAATATCAAACGGCAAAGAAGTTTTATTATTGGATGAAATAAATGGCAACTTAATATGTTTTCCAAGAGGACAAGACGGACAAATTGAACTACTACGAAGAGAATTACATTCAATAAATTTCTTTTGTCTAAGAGCATCTAACACCGAAGAGTCGGGATGCCCTAAGCGGTCATGCCATAAGGATGGCGCTAAAACAGCAAAACTAGAAGGAGGACTTGGCGGGAAGGTGGCTTTGGTAGTGATAGGATAAAGGTCGCCTTGACTCTCACATCTCATTATACGCCGGCCCGTCCGAAAATCCTTCACAGAAAATCCAAACGGGTCAAATTCGACAGATACTGAATTGTCAGAAGTAAACTTACGGACAGAGACTAAATTTTTAATAATATGTGGAGCATATAAAACATTGCTCAAGGCTAAGGGTGGATGTGGGTGAGTAAAGTTTGTGTGTCCTAGTCCATGAATGGGAATTAAATGTCCATTACCTACAATTATGCCATGATTATTGCTCATATTAAAAATAGACGAGAGTTTACCTTTATCGGACGTCATATGTGAAGTAGCGCTTGTGTCCATGTACCATGGATTCTCTAGAGGATTGAGGCTCAGAGTGTACAAAACAGATTCAATATCCGTAGGCTCAGAGTATGAAAGGCATGTTGTGGGCGGGGGCCTAACAGCCCTGCATTCTGGGCCCGAGGAGGGCCTATGTAATTGCCAGTGGGCCGAGCCCATTACTGAGATGGATATGGACATGGAGGGGCCTGCTAAGGAACCCAAGACCAAGAGCCCTATTGCGAACCTCCCCAGGACGGCTGCTGCCACTGATTTGCCGAACTACCACTGCTCGGCCGGTTCGCCAGATTATTTCCACAGCCACCGCCGTTGCCGCCACCACGAGAATTATTATTATTATTCTGGCGCCCCTTTTTCTTATTCTGTCCCTGATTGCCTCCTTGAACCGGACGAGATTGTTGCTGCATATACCCAAACTGATTAGCAGACGGAGGAGAAAAGGGAGAAGATCCCGCTGCCACCAAAACAGTCCCTGCCGAGGCAGTAGCGGCCTTCTTCGCTAAACCGGCCTCCTCCAATATAACCATCGATCGAACCTGATTAAATAAAGGAAGAGGATCCTTTTGTCGAATAATAGTGCCGATACTATTATATGCTTCAGTGAGACCCGAAACCATCTGAAGAACAAGCCGGTCATTCGACACCGGGGAATCCACATTACGGAGTTGATCCGATAATTCCTTTAGACGTTGACAATAAGCAGTGGCGGAAGAAAAATCCTCCATAAGAGTATGAGAAAACTTTTGTTCAATTGAAACTGCATGGGAATGCTTATTATCCTGAAAGATGTCACGTAAACGATTCCACGCCTCCATAGCGGTAGCATTCGGCTCAATTATCGTCTCTAATAGATCATTAGTACTGGTGGCATAAATCCACCTAAGAACCGTGGCATCTAAGGTTTCCCACTGATCTTTGGCAGCCGCATCGGAGGGAGAGGCAACGGCTTTACCATTCGGAATGATATGGTGGATAACTTTGTGGGATTTGACAAAAACTTTAAAGAGTTCCGCCTAGGTAGAATATTGAACCTTCTCCAAACTAAGAATAATGGAGATATGGTTTTTAATATTAGACACCCCAAGCGCCGGAGGAAACTTGGAGTCAGTTATGATGAACAGATTAATCGAGAAGTGGAAGGTAGAGGTGAAGATTGGTCGACCAGTATAGAGAGACTGGAAAAGAAAAGGACGACGACTCTAGGAAGAAAACTAGGGTTAGGGTGATACCATATTAGAAGATAATTTGTTGATCATTTCTTAAGCCTAAAACGACATATATACAATTATACAAGAGTAATTTTAGGAGCTAATCTAAGAAACAAAACAACCTACTAATTACAAATAACTCTACAACAATATTTTCTAAACCAGAAAATAACCATTTGGTTATTCTAACATAAACGTTTGCAAATAATATGTTCTGTTAAATATGGTATTTTAAATTATACCATTAGACTTTAATGACAACCAAGATAATCTTTCTTTAAAAGAAAAGTTACATTTACATATCAACAAAAATACAGCCCTTAAATCGAATTGCAGTTGTGTAAAATGAATTTATACGTCAATTTAATTCATAAACTGTCAAATTAGTAAAAAAATATCAAATAACTGTCATATGGTTTATAATTTTGATTTGGATGAGCCATGCTTTTTTTTTTTGGAAAGGGGTTCTATGTTTTGTAGATATGTAAATGTAATTTTTTTAAAAGACGAAATATTCTCCTCATTTATCAATTCCACGCATTATCATAACATAATTGTTCAATTTAAAATAATGTATACTAAATATACCATATATCTCTATCCGTACATTTTTAAACTACAAGTACATGCTTTCAAAATTAGTAGCTAGTTTTATTTTTTATCTTATCTCTTCAAAAATAGTTGACCTCCTGATGATCACGGGTGAGCAGTGATCAATTTGGAGTTAATATAAAGGTCATTCAACTTTATAATTTCTAACATTTTGACAACTAAATTTTAATTAATGTCTTAAATTGACCATTAAAAATCTCAAAATGAAAATCAGTCAAGTAAGTATTTGCTTTATATTGTGACAATCAGTCGGATATCTACATGGCCAATAATCCAACTTTTCATGAGAGAACAAAACACATAGAATTGGATTGTCACTTTATAAGAGAGGAAATCAAGGAAGGGTGATTCATTTATTACCCGTTACTACTCAACAACAACCTGCAGATTTGCTTTCAAAACCTTTGTTTCTTGATTTAGTTCACAAGCTTGGTTTTTACATAGTCCAACTGGAAAGGGATGTTAACATATAATGAGTTTGGGGTTATTTTGTAATTAAATCCTTTAATAAAGGATTAAGTTATAAGTTGTATATTCTCTTAGATATTCTATTAGTGAGTTAGAGAGGGAAGAAACGTTAACAACAGTTTTAGTTTCTATGGCTTGGTTTGTTTTACCTGTTCACTAAATATCGTCTTCCGCGGAACAGTAATTGGGGATTCATCGCCATCTCCTAAAGTTGCATCCTTTTCAAGTCGCGGTCCAAACTATGTCATGGCAGAAATCCTAAAGCCAGATGTTATAGCTTATGATCTTGGCTGGTTGGACTGGTGTCGTTTCTCCATCAAAGATGGAAAATGATAACCGAAGAGTTGAGTTTTGGCCAGATTCAGGTACATCAATGTCTTGTCCACATGTGAGTGGACTCGCAGCTGTGCTGCGAAAAGCACATCCAATTTGGTCACCTGCGAAAAGCACATCCGATTTGGTCACCTGCGATTTGGTCCTATAGTTGTTGTGTGGAAAAAAGGAGTGTCCATGGCTTCCTTTTAAGACTCATTGTCTTTAAGTTTTCTACTTGTTAATACATAAATGTGTGCAATCTATATTATCATATGCAATAAAACAAGATATGGGTAGACATGTCGAATTTAATTATTTTGTATATCTTTGGAGTCATTATTATTTACAAGAAAATGATAACTCAAGAAGAATATCTCTCCAAAAATATAAAAAATTATCATTCAAATTATTCAAGTTAAACTTAATCATGTAAAAAAAAAGAGGCTAAGTTGAATTGTAAAACATGAGCTTATAAATCTTTGCACGTATGTATCAATATTTTAATATATATATATATATATATATATATATATATATATATATATATAGCTATATAGAGAGAGAGATTAAAGGGGATAAAATATAGGAATTTTCAAATTGTGGAGCTTAGGGGTGTTCATCGATCAATTCTGGTTTTGGTTCAGTGTTCGGGTGATGCAAATATAGTTGAGATGTCTACTCTCTTTTTCTTTTTCTAACTTCCCACCTTTATTTAAAAATGATAAAATTGGTTCTTCCACATCAATATATATCATTATTGTTATGATTATTATTATTATTATTATTATTATTATTATTATTATTATTATCTCGTAATCATATCGTCATATATTTATTTCATAAATATATAGGTGGGGATGGTCCATAATAATAAGATGATCTTTTTTATTATTTATTATGATTATGATTATTATTTTATTTGAACTTTTATAATTAGAATACAACTATAGTACTTTTATTAGGAAAAAAACTTATAGAACCAGTCTAACATAGAGGATTTGAATACTTTCCAAACCGGATCTTAAATATTTATATTCATCATAAATGATACTATCGACATTTGTTTCACAATTAATTATTAGAAAAGTGTTGTTGAAATCATTATCTGATAATGATATACACATGAATTGTATGTGAAATAGATAAAATTATATGGTGAAGCTCTTAGCCTCTTGGTTGGGAGCTTATCTATGACCCTAAAGGTCATGAGTTCGAATCACATAGGGTGGGATGGATTGAGAGTTTTCCTTTCTCTTTAATGTATTCTTCCTTTGTTTATAAAAAAAATAATGTAATATATATAAAAAGTTGTACAAACAATTTAACTAATGTAGTGACCTTTATTTTTATGCTGGGAGTAAAAAAAATTAGATTGCGATTCTAAGACTTTTATTTTTTTAGTCTCATACGAAATGTCTTTTCACACATTACAAGAAAAATTGTCTGTAATGTTATTTTTCTTATGCATGTAATATAATATCAAAATTTTCAAAATTTGATAGATCGCTAAATTCAATACATGATTCTAATTAATTTTCACATAAAAGAAAAAAAACATAATTTCTTAAAGTAGTAACATCATACCCATCATTTAGTAAAACTAATGGTCATTTTGGTTTACCTATTTCTATTTGTTGTTTCATGTTGATGCTAGTTGATTTTTATGCTAAAAGCAACGATTTCAAAATTTTACTAAACACTTTTTATCTTTCATTTAAAATTAAAAGATAAAAGTTAGATCGGAAAAAATATGGCCACTAAATCACAGTTCATAAAGAATTTACAATTCATGGTTACTCCATAATAAAATTTAACAATTAATTCAACTAAACTTCAATTGTTGGGTTTAAATAGATAATTCTATCTAGTAACATTATTTTCTTGAATGTTCTTTCTTTCAAAGTAATTTTATGCATAGTAAGTGTACCTAATTTGACAATTTCTTCTTACAATCAAATTTGTTTCCTATCAACTAACTTAGGGATTTTAACTAATCTAAGTATCTAACTAATTAAAACAAATTAAAATCCCAATTCACAACATAATAACGTGGAGTTAGGAACACCTCAAATTCTAATATTAGAGAAAATAGAAAACTACCAAAAAAAAAAATGCTTGTGCTTTGTTCAATTTGCTAACATACGTGTGGTTTAAAATTTTACAAATAAAAGTTTGTGATATGTTTACAAAACAAAGTATTATAATTACACAGTTAAGTTCTGATTACAACCAAAGACATTTTATCTTAAAAAAAAATTATTCTTACATATCAGCAAAAAAAAAAAAAAAACTTCCTAAATCGAAACAATAAATAATATGGTGGAATTTTACGTTTTTTACTAATCTGAAAATTTATGAACTAAAATGATATTTAGGTTCATTTTACACGATTGCAATTTAATTTTGGGATCTGTGTTTTCTCAATATATAAATGTAATTGAAAAAAAATTAAAAAATGCTCTTGGTTGTCATCAATTACTTAAAGTTTAATTTTAAATACTTTGTTTTGTAAAAAAACATATCATATACCTCTATTTGCAAACTTTTAAACCACAGACATCTATTTGCAAATAAGACAAACCACAAGCATTTTTTCGTAATTTGCCCTAAATAAAATTAACATAAAAAATTATTAAAAGCAAATTAACATCCCATAATATACTTACCGCGGCATTAACTAATCTACACGATCCAATTAAATTAAATTAACTAATTTTCTTTTAATTAAATAAAATCAATTGAAATATGTTGATGAAGGCTTCAAGAAGAAGCCTAATGGATTTCTCTAACCTCTAAGGAACGCGTAATGAACTTGGATCAAATTAATAAGTAAATCAATAGATTTAGGCTTACCTCTTGTAGCGCAGATCCATTGAATAACAACGGAAGTAATTGACATTGGCTCCATATCACCGATCTAGGAGGTTACCATATTAAAAGAGTAATCACCCTTTATTCACGAACTAAGATCAAAAGTCCAAGACAAAGGAGAGAGAGATGGGCGCATAGGCAAGAGAGAAAGAGAGGGAGTCTCTTTTCTATTATGTTGTCTTAATTTGTGTTAGGGTTTTATCCTCTCTAGATCTATTTATAGTTGGGTTAAACCCTGGCCCCAACCCTAATCCTAATCATAATAGGTTATGGGTGGGCCATAAATGGATCAGCAAATGGACCAAAGCCTGTGTACTCCATTTATCCCTACAGTTGAAGTATAATTAAAAAAAGAAAATCTTAAATTTAGGTAATGTAATCTATCTAATGAAAAAAAATCAACTGAATTAACTAATAAACTAACTAATTTAAGTATTTAACTAATATATAATACTGATAGTTTACAATGACTAAGCCATCCATAAGAAAGGCTCAGTATCACAAATAGACATGTTGTGTGAGGGGAAGTCAGTTTGCGACTTGTCTCCTAGTTAAAGTTGGCTTTGTAGTTTGTATCAAAGCAACTTGAAGTGTATGTACTCTTGCTTAAGGATTTGTATGTGTATAAATATGTGATATATTGTAAAGAACATCAACCTGGATATTATCCCCATCTCTAGTCTTTTATGGATACTATCCCCATCTCTAGTCTTTTATTTTAATAGTAAAACGAATATTTGATTTGTTTTCATATTGGTTAGCGGGATTGAATTTGAAGGCTGTCTATTTAACACATTAAAAGATAAAAATAAAAGTTATTCTTGAATCTTAACTATCAAACTTAACTGTTTCGTTTAATTGGTTCGTTGACATGGTACCAAAGTTTCTTCAATCATGTGGTCATGAGTTAAATCTTGACAACTTCATTAATTGGTGAAAAATCCTAGCTTGTGATAACATCAAAATTTCACCCCTACAATTGGCGGATGTGATCCCTGCTGCGATATCATCAGAATTTCAATTCTACTATCAAATGCAATAATTCCTCCTTGTAATTGTTTAGTGATTGATTTTAGCTTTCAAGTTATGGGATCCAATTAATATTTTAATAAAAATTTATTATTAATGAATTACCTTTTAATAAATATTGTAAAAAAACCTTATTGAATTAAATAAGTAATATTTAAATTAATAAATTATATGAAAAATTAACTAAAAAATTAATGAAAATTAAGAGAAATACAACATTCCTTTTATGAAAATAAATTAAAAATAAACTTATAATAAAACTCAAATAAAATTCAATATTAAAAAATTATAAAAAAATACTACATCATGACTTTCTTCTTCTATTCTACAGTGGTTCCAAATATTTTCAACAAAATTGGCTTGTAGTTTATCTTTGTATCTTGTTAATTACATATCCAGTGCAGAATTGTTCTAACTATATTATATATAGTATTTTTCATTATGTAATGTATTCCATTGTTGTATTGTTTGTCTCAAATGCTTTAACTACATCATTTATATATTATTTATATTGTTAAGGGTTAAGGTGCAAAAATACCCCTAATGTTTACAGTCAAGAGCAATTTGATCTCTAACGTCTAAAATGATGCAATATCAACCCTAATGTTGGCAGCCAGGATCAATTTTACTCTTAATTTTGATAAGTTGGTTCAATTTGATAAGTAATTCATCAAATTGTCTACGTGTTACGATGCAAGAGGCAAGTGCTACACACCACGTAGCACATGACGGATGCTTGTAATCAAGTGCATCGCGTACGAGATGGCATATGGGGCCTATGACCCACCTTCTTGTCATCGTTTGGTTTCAAAATTTAGTCGATCTAGGGTTTTAGGGTCCCTAGTCATATAAGTTAAGTTCGTTTGTCCAAACGACGCACGAATTAGGGTTTGAGGTTCACACACTTTCAACTGAGAATAAATCTTGTTCTGGATCTGAAAAACCTAAATGAGGTTCTATTCGATTCTAGTGCCATTTTTCACCAAAAATAGTCTGAAAACACGTAGTCATGCCTAATAAAAGTATCAATCCTAGCATGCAAAAACTATGTTTAGCTACATGTTCAAGTATCAAAACTAATAGAACATAAGATTTGTGGCTCTAATACCAATGAGGGATAAATATCACGTATTCTATACGGATTAACAACTTATCTATTGTAACATGGATAACCTATGATGTGATTTGCAGCGGAAGTAGGATCAGCACGACCTTCGTATTACTGCTCATGCTTCAACTACGTAGAGGTTAATATGGAGAGGAAATGACTGATCCATGAACTAAGGAGTGACTGTAATAGTGACATAAAAAAAGAGGGGTTGGCGCATATGAAAGGGAGAGACAGTCATCCTTTCGCTAACAAATATGTAAGAAGATGAAGATGCTTTAAGTTAATAGTGTCGCTAAATTGTCCAATTTGGCATGATTTTTGACACGTTGATACATCAATCAAAATAAGAAACATAGACAAAATATGTGGAATAAATTAACCCATTGATAAAATAAAACCTTAATCTACGTAACGGAAACTTGATCCATAAAAATTAAACTGAACTATTAACTTACTTGTCATATTGGATGAAATCAATTTCGATAGGTTAGGTGGTACAGTTTACCAAATATTAGGTCAAAAAGTAAAGACCGATATTTTGAATATGAGAGAGGAAAATATTACCAAATAATTTATAAATGGTTAAAGATCTATATTTTCGATAGATCAGACTTGGAATAGCATGGTTTAATCCTAAATAAATTGAATCAGAATAGTTAAGAAATGGGTGAAACTGAACTAATCATCAAATTTGTAACGAGCTTTTGACACTATTACAAATCTCAAAAATAATTATTATTCATTTTTTCAGTAAACACTATATTTGTTAAATATAAAATTGAATTATTTAAATGCTTGGAAAGCTAGAAAGATTCTTTTAAGAAAATGTACACATTATATCTATCAAAAAAGCAGTTTTTACATTTTATTAGATATTAAATTTATTCCGAAAAAAATAGATCTTATTAAAAATAGTACTAACTTAATTTTAAAAATGCTACTAACTTTTTTAAAATTTTTCTAAGTATTAAACACTCTTGTTTTTTTAAAACATACTCTGTTAGCCACAATAATGTTAAATTGTGCCATAAGGTTAGCAAAAAGTAATCTCTACAAAAACGTCTTCCATGATTATATGGTTTGAAAGACCATGAAGTAATCATGTTTTCCTTTCCAAATTAGCGGGTTAGTTAAGCATACTTTTTTTCAGAACTATTTATCTTTTATTTTGTATTAAGATTAGGGAAAAGTATAAAAATAAATCTTGTGGTTACACCTGTTTTCGATCGGCACCCTATGGTTTAAAAATTTACAAAATGGTACATTCAGGTTCATTCCCTTAGCAAACACACACCCCTTATTATCTAATTATCACAAACAAACGACAAAATAAAAAACAAATACACCCTCTTCTTCATCTCTCTTTAATTTCTTTTTTTTCTCTCTCTTCTCTCTCTCCTTTTTGTTAATTTCTCTCTAAAAAATCAATTGAATTTATCCCTTGCATTTTCATGGTGAGCTATTGCTACTCACGCGTTGGAACTCTTTGATTCAGCCCCTGATTCGTTGATGCCTCCAACTACACCAGCCAAAAATAGCAAAATTTTCAAAATCCCACCCAAATTCACAGAAATGCATTAATAGAAACCAGACCCAGATTCATATTCTTTAAACCCAATACACTAATTCCACTTTCTCCCCAAAAAATCTATACACAAATCCTGAAATTTCAACTTAAAAAAAGTTCAAAATCTTGCCTGTTCCATATGACCTTGAGGGAAATAAAACGCTCTTTCACCACTTCGAGGAACATCCACAGGACATGAGGCCCAGCACAAGTCTGGAAAAAAGGTGGAAGTGATTTCATTTCATGATGTCTCCTTACCTTCAGTATCGGTCTGAGTCTGAGGAGATTGAATTTATCCTTTGCATTTTCTACTGTATTCATCAGCTGAGATGCATGGTGAGCTATTGCTACGCAAGTGTTAGAATTTCGATCAGTAAGAAAAGATTATGGCTTAGATCAGTTATTTTTTCCCGTGGTTGTCATTATTTTATAGAGATAATGCAGTTTTTTAAGTTAGATATGCAAATTGAACTTACATGATATGATATGGTGAATCGCTACTCAATTGTTTTTTTTTTTTAAACATTGAAATTCAATTGATTTTAGAGTGAGAACTTAACAAAGAGGAGAGAGAGAAGAGAGAGAAATAAAAAGAAAAATAAGAAATTAAAAAGAGATGGAGAGGAGGGTGTATTTGATTTTTATTTTTTATTTTGGGTTTTGTTTGTGATAATTAGAAAATAAGGGGATCAATTTATTTTTTTGAATGAATGCTGGGACGCGAAGGCAGTTCAGACATCCCAACTAGGTTTGCTCCTCCGACGCAGCCAACGACTCGAATATTATTAATAAAGAAAAAAGAATAGAGTACATAGGAGGAAGAAAAACAAAAAACAAAAAATTACAGAAAACGAATATGAGCTACATTGCACAGATCGTCAAACAGGAAAACCTGACAGAAATGAGGAGTAGAATTCCACCAGTGATTAGCAGCTGCCGATTGGCCAAATCCTGCGAGCCGATCCGTCGCCTGATTACCTTCACGAAAGATATGAGTAACTGTCCAATTCATATCATTGAGCCTAGCTAAGCAGTCGAGCCAATCTTTTGTAATTTTCCAAGGAACCCCTCTCCCTTTGTTTCGAAATAGATGCACTGCATAGCTAGAGTCTGATTCAATCCATAGGCACCTCCAATTAACCCCGCATATCATTGCCTTTAGCTTAGCCATGTGTGTAGGTGAGTCCTGACTAGGGAATGCAAAGCTCCCAACCGCAAAACATCTGTTAAGGGGGATCAATTTATAAAATAAATAAATATAAGGACAAAATTAACTCTTTTTCCTTTGACTTTTAACACCGTTAGTCAATTTGGTATGTTTTTGCTAACGGAAAGGACCTTAAGGTACCATTTTGTAAAAAAATTTAACCACAGGATGCTGATAAAATACAGGTGTAACCACAAGATTTATTTTTGTACTTTTCCCTTAAAATTATCGATTCTTTAGTAAAATCTAAATTTTATTAAATCTAATAATTTCTCTGAATTAAAAGTTTGATTACATAATAATAATAATAATAATAATAATAATAGTAATAACAATAGTAATAGGGAAAATTAAAAAAAATATGGGTAAATTTCATCAATGGTATACAACTTTTGCCCAAATTCATACTTTAGTGTACAACCTTCAATTTGTCTCAGTAATATTTACCAATTTATAGGTGATCTCCTACTTTGGTGTACAACAGGTAAAAATGACCGGTCAAAAAGTCAAAAGTTGACCACTACATATATAATTACTAAAATACCCTCATATGGATTTTCTTCATGAGATTTCCTTTCTCTCTCCACTCACCGGAAACCTGCTCTTCTCCTCCGTTACTCCTATCCAACTCTCCTCCTTAACTTTTGTCAAAAAAAAAAACTCTCCTCCTTAACCACCACCATTAACTCTTCTTCCTCCTTAAGACCACTCCTCCCCACTAAATCTTCCACTTTTTCATCCTCACTTACCACCAACACTACTAATGGAAACCACAGCAAAACCAATTGAGACTCCTCTCTTCTTCGTCAAATGACACGAACGCTGTCCTCCGCCACCATTCGTAGAGGTTCAAATTCTCCCGTAGAGTTTGAGCAAAAAATCAAGGAATTTGAGAAGAGTAAATTGGTGCTTCCTAGTCTCGACTTTCGGTAACTCTCTATTGAACAGTTGGACCTCTTTCACAAAATAGTTGATCCTGATGTTATCATCTCAATTAGTTCTCTTCTATTTTTGATCCTGATGCTATCCTCTCAATTAGTTCACTTTTATTTGGTTGAGGAGAAAAAGACAAAATGTAATTTAAGCTGAGAAATGATTGGGGGGTTAAATTTTTAAATGCTTGCAGATTTTAATTAGTGTTTCCAGAGATGAGAATATCCTATTCAACATCGCATTAAACTGCAACAACATCCAACATCATATAATATTTCAATTTGAATTTCCATAATGTAATTAACACCTCATTCTAGATTGTGTGACATCCTCCTACTTAGCCATCCAGCATTCCTATGAACAAGACGGTGGCGTGCTGGATTCCAATATTCATTAAAAAAATCCGGGAACAAAAATCTCAAGGAAGAGAGAAAGCTTAGTAATAATGAGGTTTCTCATTTAATTCATATTTAAAGCTTCAGCAAATGGGATTTGATAAAAGTAAAAAAAAAAAAAGATTTGTTAATAAAAGATTGAAGAGAGAGAGAAATGAGCTAGAGAGAGAAATGATTTCTAAAAAAAGGAAAAATAGAGAGGGAAAAGGAAAGATAGAGAGATAATATTTTTTTATTTAGAATTGAGGGTGTTTTTGTAATTACACTATATGTAGGTCCTTTTTTATAAATGAGTAAAATAAAAAATAATGAGGTGGCACATTGACTTTGGGTTGACCGGTCATTTTCACCGGCTATACACCAAAGTGGGAGGTCACCTATAAGTTCGTATATATTACTCAAACAAATTGAAGGTTGTACACCAAAGTATGAAATTAGGCAAAGGTTGTACACCATTAATAAAATTTACCCAAAAAATATATATAGTTTAAAAGTTTGCAAATAATATGTTCTTGCCTTTTGTATTTATTGGGAATGGAACATGACTGCAAATTTGTTAGAAAAATTTAATCTTATAATTGTAGGTTTGAATTGATGGAACTTAGCGCTTGAGTTTTGTAGTAAAAAATTTATGAGGACTTTAATGTGTGTTGATAAGTTTCACTTTCTTTAACTATTTTTTTTTTAAAAAAAAATTGCGTACAATGCGCTTACATTAAAGAAGAAAGAAAAATCTCCACCAGATCCGGATGTGATTCGAACCCATGACCTTCCAAGTCATAGGTAAACTCTCAACCACTAGGCTAAGAGCTTCAACTATTTTGTGAGGACTTTAATGTGTTGATAAGTTTCACTTTCTTTAACTATTTTTTTCATTGTTTATTCTTGTATACTTTTTTTGTTGTTTTAATATATTTATCTTGATTTTGGTTCAACGTTCTAGTGATGCCAACATAGTTGAGATGTCTATCCTCTTTTCATTTTCCTAACTTTCCACCTTTATTAAAAAAAAAAAAGATAAAAACTGGTTTTCCACGTCAATATCATTATTGTTAATGTTTATTATTATTATTATCCCGCAATCATATCACCACATATTTATTTCAAACATATATATGTGGAGACATGGTCAATAATAATAAGATAATTTTTTTTAAATTATTTGCTCCTATATTATTATTATTATTAATTGAATTTTAGTGGTTATAATATTACAAAACATAGTTGTTAGAATCGTACAGATCGCGAGTCGACTCGTACGATTCGATTCATGAAGAATTCGAGTTGCACCTATAGTACGACTCGGAAGTTTCATGAATCGCCAGAGTCACCACCGATTCGGTCAATTTACCGAGTCATCTGATTTGGTCGATTCAGAACACCATTTTTTTTAATTAAAAGCTGGCAGCTGACAAGGATGAGCGAAGGACATCCCAACTAGGTCGGCACTCGCGAGTGGACTCGTACGATTCGATTCATGAAGAATTCGAGTCGTACCTATAGTACGACTCGGAAGTTTCATGAATCGCTAGAGTCACCACCGATTCGGTCAATATACCGAGTCATCTGATTTGGTCGATTCAGAACACCATTTTTTTTAATTAAAAGCTGGCAGCTGACAAGGATGAGCGAAGGACATCCCAACTAGGTCGGCACCCCCTAAAGAACATCCATAGCCAGGGCCAATATTATTGAAAGAAAAAATAAGAAATAGAAGCGTACAGAGTTAAGAGAATCGGTAAATATGCCGACCCCCTAAGTTACAAAAGAATGCTGATAAGCAGAAAGAAGGAAGCTCATTCCACCAAGTAAGAGCAGTAATAGTTCTACCATAATTGGCTAACAAGTCGGCAATTTGATTGCCTTCCCTAAATATATGAGAGACGACCAAGTTGAGCGAGTTTAGGTGCTGCAAACAGAAGATCCAATCCTCCCTAATTGACCATGGGACGTCTTTGCTTCGATTACGGATGATGCCTACCACATACACATAATCACTCTCCACCCACAGATTATTCCATCCCCGTGCTATGGCCGTTTTAATTGCAAAAACAGCAGCCGCCAGTTCAGCCATGTATGCAAAGGACATCTCCATCGGAAAAGCAAAAGCCTCGATAAACCGGCCCTCCTTTCCTCTAATGGTTCCACCACAACCCGCCTTCCCCGGGCAACCTACGACCGAGGCGTCAGTGTTTATCTTTATCCATCCCGGCGGTGGTGGCTGCCAGGAGACGGGAATAATCTGAGGGGACTTGCGCAGCTGATTGGGGACCCCGAGCTCGCGTAAAATCTGCCCTTCCACCAAGGAGTTGGATATACAGCCCATTCTGAAACTTGCAGCTTTGCGGATGGCGTGCCATAACCTATGCAGTGAGACGAAGATGTTAGGGGCCTCATCCTTAAAGATCCTTCTGTTCCCGACTGTCCATATTACCCAAACCGCGTTAACAAGCGCTGAAGACCACAAAGCCATAATTTGCGAACTGAATTTCTGCTTATGAGCTTCCCTGAGCGTCTCCTCTAAGGTGGAACCAATGGCGATGGAACGGCCAAACAGAGAACTGATAGCAAGCCAAATCTCTCGAGAAAAACTGCACGATCCGAAGATATGATCCGCTGTCTCTATGTTAGATTCGCAAAGACAGCATCTCGATACCAGAACCATACCACGAGTCTCAAGTTGGTCATGGGTCGGCAGACCGTCCTGGATTTCACGCCAGCACACCAACGCTCGTGACGGCGGAATATGTTTAGCCCAAATAAAACTGAACCATGGGGTGGTCTGGTGCGAACTCATCCAATTATAAAACAGCTTAGCAGTGAACGTACCTTTACCGCCGGCTTCTAGACGCACACATCCTGTGCTTCTCCACTTCTTGTGATCTGCTGAATAGTGGTAACAACAGATGGCGGCATGGCGGGTAAGTTACTCCAACCCGATTCCGAGAGGAATTCATCAATCCCAGCCAGACATTTTCTCTGTTCCTTCAAGGGGAGGCCCATTCTGGAGGCAACTGTCGGATAAATCCAATGGCTGTTCCAAAAATTGAGTTGGGAGCGACGCCCAATCCACCAAAAGCAGTCTGACTTCAGAGTGCAAAAAACTTGTTTTAGTGAACACCAGATACTCGAGTTAATTACCGCCCTTCTAGGTAGATCTGCAATAAGAAAGTGCGACCTTAAAAGATTAAAACAGAATGAGTCTTCTTGAATGATCCCCCAGGCCATTTTACCAAGCATTGCATAGTTCAGAAGGCGAAGATTTTTCACACCTAATCCCCCTTCTTTAACATTCTGACAGCATAAATTCCAAGGAACAACAACTAATTTTCTGGCGTCTATGGACCCAGTCCATATGAAATTCCTTATACAACGGGATAAACGTTTAATAATTGCAGCCAACCACTTGTAAATAATAAAAGAGTGGATAAAGCTACCATGAATAACTGAATTTACAAGTGCGACTCGTCCGGCCATCGAGAGGTGGTCGCCTTTCCATTTTGTGAAATGCGAGAGAACCTTGCTCATTAAACCCGCCATATGCCTGGTTCAAGGGGCTCCAATAAATAGGGGGACACCAAGATACCTGAATGGGAGATCCCCTTTGCACATGCTCATATGCCTTGCTAGCATAGCACCCCGTCTAGGTGAGATGTGAGACCCGAGAAAGATTTCTGATTTCTGCCAGTTAACGTGTTGACCGGACAGTGCGCCATACAGAGAGAAGGCATCACGGATCACTATAATATTAGCCGCAATAGCTTTGCAGAAGACTAATACATCATCTACGTAAAGAAGGTGGGTCGGGAAATTGAGATTTTTCGAGTATCCCATAGCCAGAAGTTTACCCGTGTTCTGCAGACGAGAGAGCCACCTGCTTAGAAAGTCCTCAGCAATCCCGAAGAGCAGCGGTAAGAGCGGGTCTCCTTGCCGGACCCCCCTAGAGCAACTAAAGTATCCAGATCCCACTGAGCCAGATAAAATGGATATCCTTGCTAATGAAAGAATATTGAGGATCCAATCTCTGAGAAGCCGAACGCCTCTAACACAGCAAAAAGAAAATTCCAATTCAACGTGTCAAACGCTTTCCTTATGTCAATTTTCAGTGCCATATTGCCCCCATAACAGCGTTTATTTAGCATATTCGTGCCCTCTGAAGCAATGGCAATACATTGGTGTATGCTTCTACCAGGAATGAATCCAAACTGATTGACAGACACAATCCTTGGGGCGAGTAGCGCAAGACGATCCGCAAGGATCTTAGCGATAATCTTATACCCAAAGTTACTCATGGAAATCGGCCTATACTGATCCAAAGTGATAGCAGCTTCGACCTTGGGAAGGAGCGCCATTATACTTGAGTTCAGGCCTGGCGTGATAATCCCCAAATTGAAGAAACTGCGCACCATAGCTATTACATCTTCACCAATGATGTCCCAGAACGACTGAAAGAACGCTCTATTATACCCGTCAGGACCCGGGGCACTACTTTTATCTATGGAGAAGACGACGCGCCGGACCTCCTCCACTTCCGGACAGCGAACCAGATCAGAATTATCGTTATCAGTGACCAGATTAGGTATAACTTCGAAGACTTCCTGATAGGTGTAAGGATGAGAGCTCTCGTTACGGAAGAGTGCCTTATAAAACTCAGTCACATGCGCTGATACCTGCTCCGTATCTGTAACTATTTCTCCTTCCACTTGTAAAGCCTGAATTCTGGTGCTTGCTTTTCTAACGGAAGCCATTTTGTGCAAAAAAGATGTGTTACGATCCCCCTCCACTAGCCACTTCATCCTGCTCCGCTCTCTAATGTAGATTTCTTTGCGTTTCAGCGCAGTATCTAGGCAAGAATGGGCCTCCAATTCGCGCTTGTGTAATTGCTCAGTGAAACCTGTGTCTGAGATCTCAAGTTGGACCTGCGCCAGGGATTCTTCTCCCTTATTTATCCCCACATCGAGGTCCCCGAATACTTCCCGGTTCCATCTACGCAGAATAGGACGGAGGCGCTTGAGTTTATCTCCGATTAGCTGCATCGGCGGGAGCCTCTAGTGCGGTCCTTTCCAGAAATTTGAAATAACCCCACGAAGGCCGGGATGGCTAAGCCACATTGTCTGAAATCGGAATCTTGCGACTTTACAAGAGGATCGACTGCATTTGAAAACAATTGGAGAGTGATCAGACTAGTGCTTGGCAAGAGCGGAACAACTGAAAGTATCCCAAAATTCTGTAAACTCAGTTGATACAACTGCTCTGTCTAATCTGCTTTCTACTCTAGCATTACCACGCCTACCGTTACTCCAGGTATAAAACATGCCCGAAACTGCCCCTTCCACAAGGTCTCCTCTATCTAAGAATTGCCGAAACTCCCAACAAGGACGACTTGCCGGAGCCCTCCCAGTTTTCTCGTGAGCGCCAAGAACAGAGTTGAAGTCTCCCAGGACGATCCATCGTCCCTGCAAAGCAGCTTTCTCAGCTATAATGTTGTCGAACATGTTAGTCCTCCTGTTCGCCCACACACTACCATACACAAAACAGATATAATTGTCGCTACCAAACCCCTGCAGATTGAGAATCACATAAAGTTGGAGTTGTTGAAACACCTTTCCACATAATTTTGATTTGACAAAATTGTTTAAGTATAATTTAAATACATATTCTAAACACACTAAGTTTAAATGTTTTGATTTAATTCTACTAATGTGTTTGTTCAATGTTGAGTTAAAATGTTATAAGACATAAGAATCAAAAGGCCCAAGCCCAACACGGAAGCCAAGGCCCAAGTCAAACAACTCAGTACACTCGGCCCGCGTATGTCAAGACGTTGCCGTTTTGAATGAAAACGCAACTCAGCAAACGGAAGGATCTAGAAGACCTTCGGGAACAACTTCAAGATGAAGCTGCTGAGTAGTCTCGACAAAGCGTACAAGACAGCAGCTGGCAAAGGAAAACTTCCAGACAAAGTATTTCCCCTTTGGGCAAAGTTCAGACGACACAGTATGCTGTCCAGTTGACTTTACCATAAAAGGAGAGACAGTCTGCTGAGCTGACCGAGGATAGAAGATACACAATTCTGATTGGCCGAGAGCTCTGAGCAAGTCAGGATGACAACGACATATAGCCGTTTCCCTCCAACGGTTATTTCAAAATTCAAAATGACCGATGCCCAGACGTCTCTATAAATAGAGCCATCAGAAGCTTCACTCGACACATAACTTGATCAAGCCATTACGCTGACCAAATCTCTACAAGTTCTGCAAGCAAAGAAGCAAAGCAAAATCTTACACTACAATTCTCATATCTGTGTAAAAGTCTAGAGTGATTGTTTCAATCGTCTAAAGTGTCTTAGCAAATCTTTGTATAGGACAAAACACCTATCATTTCTAGAGATAGAAAGGAGAGGCTGAGTACTCGGTTTTAGTACTCAGCGGAGAGATTAGGATTGAGTAGAAGTATAGAGGAAGGTACTCTTGTCATACTCAATTGCTGATATTGTAAAAGGTTTGAGGCTCTACCTTTAAAGAGCTCGGTAGAGGATTTGAAATCTCGGAACGTGTTCCGGGGACAGGACGTAGGCTTAGAAGAAGCCGAACCTGGATAAATCTGCTGAGTCAAGTATTTCTTACCTTTAACTCCTTATTTATATTGCTTGCTTAAATAACCAAAAACTGACCAAGTAAAGAGGTCAAGTTGAGCTGTGCGCTTTGAACGTCTGAGCTCAGGAATAGACTCTAAGTGCTATCTCCTGACTCAAGCTAAGAAACTGACATAGTCACCAGTTGACTAAGCCAGTATCTTGCTGTTTACTCAGCGCCGCTGTTAAAACCTTTTTCCTTTGAAAAAGAAGTCTGCCCTAATTGCGAAAAAGTTTAAATAGTTCCTAACCCCCCCTTGGAACTATACTTGCAACCTTACAAGGGACCAACAAGTGGTATCAGAGCTTAAAAGCTCACTGATAAAGGTCTAACAACCTTGAGCTGATCCCTACCATGGGCGAGAACAGCACTCGGTTTCTCCCTGGAAACCAAACAACTCAAATACTACCTGAGGGGTTGTCCATTACTAGGCCTCCACTATTCTTCGGGTCAAATTATACCTTTTGGAAGAATAGGATGAAAAACTTCATTCAGGCTACAAACATGAGTGCCTGGCTATCTATAGCCCAAGGCCCATTTGTACCTGTTGAGGTTGTGGCTAGCCAAACAGTTATAAAAGCTGAGGCCAAATGGACAGAGGATGATCTAAAGAAGCTCCAAAACCATGCTTCGGCTATCAATATGCTTCACTGTGCGCTCGATGCTGCAGAATATAACAAAATCTCAGGTTGTGAGTCGGCGCAAGAGATCTGGAAAAAGCTGGAAGTCACCTACGAGGGAACCAATAAAGTAAAGGAGTCCAAGGTGAATCAGCAGATGAGACTGTACGAGCTGTTCGAGATGAACAATGATGAGGGCATTTCAGACATGAATGCAAGGTTTACCAACATCATTAATGAGCTCAAGATACTTGGGAAAATCTTCACTGAGGAAGAACAAGTCAAAAAGATACTTAGGAGTCTTCCTAAAGATTGGCAAGCAAAGAAGACAGCAGTTGAGGAAGCTCAGGATTTAACCACCTACAAATATGACGAACTCATGCTGACCCATGAGATATCCATGAAAAACTTTGAGGTGAAGGAAAAACCTGAAGACAAGAAGCAGAAATCCCTTGTCATGAAAGCTGACTCCACTGACGGAAGCTCGACCGATGATGAGGAGATGGCTATGTTCACAAGGAAGATGAAAAGGCTATTCAGGAAGAGTGACAAATACTCTAAAAAGCCTTACAGAAAGTTTGATAAGTATAAAGCTGACTCAAGTGACAGTAAATACAAAAAGGACAGCTCAAAGCCCATTACATGCTTTGAGTGCCATCAAACTGGCCATATTAAGTCAAACTGCCCCACGCCGAGGAAAGACAAGAAGAGTGGGAAGAAGGCAATGGTGGCTACTTGGAGTGACAGCGATGAGTCTTCATCTATAGAAACTGAGGCCACCGAGTCAGCGAAGATATGCTTCATGGCTGACGAACTTGCTGAGCTATGTGTCTCTGAGCATGCTGACCTATCAGATGACAAGGAGCAGTCAAATGAGGTAATTTCTCTTCCCCAGCTCAGAAATGATATGGTTAATGCCCTGAGTGATCTCTATACACTTGTCAAGAAGTGTAATAAGAAAGTTAGAGCACTCAGCAAACGCTATGACGAAGTGGAAGAGGTCAAACTCAGTGACCTCAGATTCCTTCTTCAGGAAAATTCAACTCTGCATGATAATATGAAAATCATTGATGAGTCTGTCTCTGAAGTCCAGTCAGTTTCAAAAAAACTGAGGAAGGACGTCACAACTATCCAGAACCAACTAAAGGTGCCAAATAAAAATAACTTTCCTCTGAGAACTCAGTACCAAGGTACTAGGCAGAGATGGAATTCCCAGCGAAAAGTCCAATGTGACTTCTGTGGGAAGAAAGGACACACCACTAAGGTGTGCTGGCACGCTCAACACTGGGGTGCTGACAAGTCAGTAAAAAATCCTAAACAGAAGGTCAGCTGTGACTTCTGTGGGAAGAATGGCCATACTGTCCATGTATGTCGCCATAAAATAAAGTATGATGCTATACCTGTTGCACCTAACAAGTCAGGACCCAAAAAGAATTGGGTACCTAAAAGTAACTAGTTACAATGCAGGTAAGCCTGAGATGTGCCGAGAAGTCAAAGATGTGGTATATTGACAGCGCATGCTCAAGGCATATGATGGGTGATGAAACTCAGTTCATCACATTTGAACGTAAACGAGGAGGGAGCGTAAGTTTTGGAGACAACAAGAAGGGTAAGATAGTAGGGTCAGGAACCATCGGAGGTAATCCTACTATTGAATCTGTCTCCCTAGTCAGCGGACTCAAATATAATTTACTCAGCGTAGCTCAGCTATGTGACAATGGGAGAAAAGTTATATTTGATGCTACTGGATGTAAAATATACGAGGGTAAAACAAATGAGTTAATTTTAACTGCCCCTCGGATAGATAATGTCTTTATGCTAGATTTAGAGAAAAAGTTTTCAAAAACTGTGTGCTTAGTAACAAAGGAAGAAAATTCCTGGCTGTGGCACAGGAGACTTTTTCATGTAAGCATGGACCTCCTGGCCAAACTAGCAAGAAAGCAATTGGTTGAGGGACTGCCTGAACTTAAATTTCAAAAAGATCAATTATGCCATGCTTGCCAAGCTGGAAAACAAACCAAACAATCTTTTCATAGCAAAAATATTGTCTCAACTAAACGTCCGTTAGAGTTACTACACTTGGATCTCTTTGGTCCAGTCCAGCCGCTGAGTCTGGGTGGAAGAAGATTTTCCTTGGTCATTGTAGATGACTTCTCTCGGTATATGTGGGTTATCTTGCTGACCAGCAAGGATGAAACCTTTGAGACATTCTCAAATTTGGTTAGAAAAATTGAAAATGAAAAAGACCTAAAATTAGCTCACATCCGTAGTGATAACGGTGGAGAATTCAAAAACCAAAAGTTTGTTGAATTCTGTGAAGCCAGCGGCATTGACCACAATTTTTCTGCTCCTAGAACACCTCAGCAAAATGGGGTTGTAGAAAGGAAGAACAGAACTCTGGTTGAAATAGCCAGGACAATGCTGGATGAGCATAGGCTTCCAAAGTATTTTTGGGGATGTTGGTCCCTTGTAGGGTTGCAAGTATAGTTCCAAGGGGGGGTTAGGAACTATTTAAACTTTTTTTGCAAGTTGGGCAGACTTCTTTTTCCGAAGAAAAAGGTTTTAACAGCGGCGCTGAGTAAACAGCAAGATACTGGCTTAGTCAACTAGTGACTAGGTCACTTTCTTAGCTTGAGTCAGGAGATAGCACTTAGAGTCTATTCCTGAGCTCTTACGTTCAACGCGCACAACTCAACTTGACCTCTTTACTTGGTCAGTTTTTGGTTATTTAAGCAAGCAATATAAATAAGGAGTTAAAGGTAAGAAATACTTCACTCGGCAGATTTATCCAGGTTCGGCTTCTTCTAAGCCTACGTCCTGTCCCCGGAACACGTTCCGAGATTTCAAATCCTCTACTGAGCTCTTTAAAGGTAGAGCCTCAAACCTTTTACAATATCAGCAATTGAGTATGACAAGAGTACCTTCCTCTATACTTCTACCCAATCCTAATCTCTCCGCTGAGTACTAAAACCGAGTACTCAGCCTCTCCTTTCTATCTCTAGAAATGATAAGTGTTTTGTCCTATACAAATATTTGCTAACACACTTTAGACGATTGAAACAATCACTCTAGACTTTTACACAGATGTGAGAAATGTAGTGTAAGATTTTGCTTTGCTTATTTGCTTGCAGAACTTGTAGAGATTTGGTCAGCCTAATGGCTTGATCAAGTTCTATTTTGAGTGAAGCTTTTGATGGCACTATTTATAGAGACGTCTGGGCATCGGTCATTTCGAATTTCGAAATAACCATTGGAGGGAAACGGCTATATGTCGTTGTCATCCTGACTTGCTCAGAGCTCTCGGCCAATCAGAATGGTGTATCTTCTGTCCTCGGTCAGCTCAGCAGACTGTCTCTCCTTTTATGGTAAAGTCAACTGGACAGCATACTGTGTCGTCTGAACTTTGCCCAAAGGGGAAATACTTTGTCTGGAGGTTTTCCTTTGCCAGCTGCTGTCTTGTACGCTTTGTCGAGACTACTCAGCAGCTTCATCTTGAAGTTGTTCCCGAAGGTCTTCTAGATCCTTCCGTTTGCTGAGTTGCGTTTTCATTCAAAACGGCAACGTCTTGACATACGCGGGCCGAGTGTACTGAGTTGTTTGACTTGGGCCTTGGCTTCCGTATTGGGCTTGGGCCTTTTAATCCTTATGTCTTATAACAGTTTTAACTCAACATTAAACAAACACATTAATAGAATTAAATCAAAGCATTTAAACTTAGTGTGTTTAGAATATGTATTTGAATTATACTTAAACAATTTTGTCAAATCAAAATTATGTGGAAAGGTGTTTCAACAAACTCCCCCATTTTGATGTTGGCAAAACTATTCAGCAAGGAACTCAGTATGAGCTCCCCCATGATAGTTGACCTAGTATAATTTAGCAAACTCCCCCGTAAGGGTTGAGCTACTGACTTAGTTTTACTTAAAACATTTAAGGGTTTAAATGAGTAAGTCTAAGGTCAGTTTTCAGATATAGGTCAGCTATATTACATATTCTATTTACTCAGTGTTAAGCGGAAGGTTTAAATATATAGAGCGCGCGCTGAGTAATTTGTTGTTTAATGAGTTCTTAATAGACAATGTTTTATAAGCATATAGGTGAATATCAAACATGTTATCAGCATTTGATTTAGTCAAATAATTTTACAAGTGTTAAACATGACTGATTTAATTGAAGATACTTAATAACTCAGTATTTAGCAATATATATCATAACTTAAGATTTGAAGATGAAGATAAGGATATGATATATTGATGGAAGTCATTCATTACACAGCAACACATAAAAAGATAAGGCAACAAAAGATTAAAACTATAAACTGAGCTAGCCTATCTATTTCTTTTTCTTGGATTGTGAAGACTGACTTTGCTCATACTGATGTCGCTCATGCTGAGCTCTAGCTGCTTGCGCTTTCTCCCCCATTTTGTCAACTTCAGGGAGCTTGAATGCATCGGTTAACACAGCTCTAGTCAGTTCTTGAGAAAGCTCCTTAAGCTTGTCAGCGCTCTCATTTACGCCATCAAAGATGGCAACGCCATCTGCTGATACTTCTGCGGGTATTCGAAGATCAGCAGCACTGAGCATATTGACACTGAAAGCTTGAGCTTTGGCTTGCTAGATAAGAGCTTCAGAGAGGCCAGGAAAGATTTGGTGGAATGTCTTTAAGAGAGCTGAGTCATAATGATGACGTTGGATATTGTTATGACGGATGTGGTTGAAAGATTGTTGTGCGAGGGACAGCAATTCATTCTGCTTCAACGCGTCAGTATCCATTTCTTGCTTATTTAGATTAAGCAGTCTTATAGCCTCACCGATTTGCTCTACTGAGCACTGACTGTATGACACCATTTGCTTGTTGGTCTTCAGTTGCTCAGTGTGAAGCTGAGCAAAGAGCATCTTGAGTTCAGAGGAAGTGGCGTAGTCAGTGTTCACAGCGGACAACGTCTGGACTTGGTGATGGAGAGAGTTCAGATGTTGAACTGTTGTCAGCTGTATTTCTGCCAACTTGGCAATAGAATCCTGCTTAGCTTGCTGGGCTTGGAAATATAAGATGACATTCAGCAAATCTTTAAGTCCCTTAACTTCATTGAGAAGCTGAGTGACCTGAGAGAGCTGGGTAGTCTCGAGAATAGTAGAACCAGCAGCAGGAGGAGTGGAATGTTAAAGTTCCCGGATTAATGCTTGCACTGAGTCGATGATCTTTTTGCCGGACTCAGTGGCATTCAGATGGACAGCAGTATGACCAGAAGGAAGTGGAGTGAAGGGAGTACCCTAGTCAGTGACTGGAAGAGTATGCTCAATCTGCACTTGACTTGGAGGAATTGGTGGTTGATCAGCAGAGAGTTTAGTTGTGGAAGTAATAACCTGAACACTGTCTGTGCTGACGGCAGAAGGATGGGGAGTTAGCACCATGCTTGAGGAAACAGCATGAATAGTAGATGGTTCAACCTGACTGGTTGATGTTGCTGATGCATTGGGGTCGGCATGTTCCTGTTGAGAAGAAACAGAGGCTTGTTTTTCCAATGGCGCCGATGTAGTGGAAGTGGATTGGCGATTGAAAAACTTAAGTTGCACAGTAGAAGGGTCCTTAGTTGTCTTAGAGAGGACAATGTTAGGAAGAGTTGGAAGTTGCACAGGTAGTTCAAGGACTGGTTTTTCACTGGCCTTGACCAACTTTCGCCTTCTACGAGGTGGAGTGTCAGTATGGGCAGGTTCTTCTGAGTGAGTAGGAGAGGATTCCTATTGCTCAGTATTAGGTTGGTCAGCGTGCTCGTCAACTTGCTCAACTCCTGCAGCCAACTCAGTGTCGACATACACATCTCCACCAGCTAATCCAGTGTTAGCATCCTCAGCTTCATATTCGCTGGCAGTTTCCTCAGAATCCTCAGCGTCATCCTGACCGCTGGCTTCTTCTTCTTCTTCGTCCTCAGTACTATCTCCATCAAGTTCTTCCTCAACTTGAGAGATGAAGTGATCATCTAGTTGGACCTCAGGCTCCTCAGACTCAGCACCTGTACCTTGACACTGGGTGAAGTGAGAATCACCCGGTACAATGAAGTCGGTCGGTATGGCTTCTAGAGGAGCCAGTGTTGAAGACTTCTACTTCTTCTGAGGTTGCTCAGCAGCTTCCTTAGTTCCAGGCTCACCTTGCATGGTTCTTTTTTCAGTTGTCTTGCCAGCTGACTTCTGCTTCTTTGCTGGAGACTCAACGTTTGTAGTAGGAGTCTCAGCAGTTTTCCTCTTGCAGGAAGCTGGGGCCTTAGTTCTTCGTCCTTTCTTTGGCTCAGTAGTTTCCTCAGCTTGGCCAGCAGCAGCAGCAGCAGCTTTCCCTTTCTTTAAAGGCTGTCCAAATTTCAGTGCCCTCAACGAAGATGCTGTTATCTCAGTTCCTTTAAATTTCTCCTCACCTTCGAGGTCAATTTTGTGGTCAATGAGAATTCTCGTTATTATTGATCCAAGTCTCAGCGTACCCATGCTGCGTAGGAACCCAGCAACTAAGAAGACCGGCATGTTGATGGGGGTGTACGTCAGCATGTGCCATATGAAGCACTGTTCAAAGTTGGTTGCTGATGTAGTGCAGTTGATCTTTGGGCAAATCAAATAACTCAGCAGGTAGTGAGCCATCTTTTAGTGCTGACCCATCGAAGAAGCTGAGACTTCTCCTGAGTAGCCATCAGGTTTGCAAAAACTGTGGACATAGTTTGTCTTGTCCTGATCTCCTGACTTCCTCAGCCTTGCTCCCTCAGTTTTCAACTGGAGGAGATTTCCTATGTACAGAGGGTTGATGAAGATGGTTTTCCCTCTTACTTCAGTGCATAGGTAGTCGGTGGAGTCACTGGCAACCTTGAGGTTGTGGTAAAACTCCCTCACTAGGTCAGGATAAGTTTCATCTCTGACCGAGAACAGCCCAGTCCATTCATTCTTGGAAATCCATTCAGCAAATGGCTGTTCATTCTGTACGAAGTGCTCCGAAACCCATCTGGAGGGTTCAACCTTCCATTCGCGTACGTTCTCAAATACTTTGGAGTAGGTTCGGACCTTCACAGTTTTTCCTTGACCAGAGTTCTGGCCAGATTTTCCCTTACTCGGCGTAGAGGGATTTTGAGTAGGTTGGTCGGAGTTAGTCTTTTGGTGGCCGGCACCGGAGACGTTGAAAGATAACTTAGTCATTCTTCGAATATGGAAAACTTAGAGGAATTTGAGAGAGAAGAGGTTCAAAGTAGTTTCTTTGCCTTTAGAATTGATTAAGCGTAAAGAATAAAAGATGGGGAAATTCCCATAATTTAAAGACGGAATGAACGGTTGTGGATCTTAATCGAATCCATGTGTCAGTTTTGCCTTAGGATTGTGTACCGACAAAGATCCTGGCATTTATGACACATACGGCGAATACGTCATCCTAGGGCTATACGCGTGCTTTGCATTTATGCTAACGGATCTAACACTCAGTATTTAGAATGTCAAGCGTTTGGTATTCTGAGTGGTCAGTAATGCATTTACGGATGATTTTAAAGTTTAAGTTTAAACTAATTTACTCAGTGTGCAAGTTACTCAGTATTTGATGTTTAGTCAGTTTCAATGAGTTGCTCAACAAACAATCAATCATTCAGCATAGTAATTCACTCAGCATTCATATTTATTTAGCACAGGAATTTACTGAAGAGGATTAAACATACCAATTGCTTCTCTCAGTATGCTGAACTGCTCACGAGCCAGTGGCTTCGTGAAGATATCCGCAAGCTGTTCGTCCGTTGGGACAAAGGTCAGCTTGATCTCACCCTTGAGTACATGGTCTCTAATGAAGTGATGTCTGATGCTGACATGCTTCATTCTGCTGTGTTGAATTGGGTTCTTGGAAAGATCAATTGCACTTTTGTTGTCACATTTGACTTCAATTGTCTTCGTTTGAACACCATAGTCTTCAAGCTATTGCTTAATCCATAGGACTTGAGCAACACAAAGACCAGCAGCAATGTACTCAGCTTCAGTGGTAGACAAGGCTACTGACGCCTGCTTTTTGCTGAACCAGGATACAAGACAGTTTCCTAAGAACTGGCATCCTCCAGAGGTGCTTTTTCGTTCCAGCTTATCTCGTCCATAGTCAGCGTCAGTGTATCCAATTAGTGTAAAATCGTGAGTATTTGGATACCACAAACCTGCATTCACTGAGCTTTGCAAGTATCTAAGGATTCTTTTTACAGCAATGTAATGAGATTCCTTAGGGTTAGATTGATATCTAGCACAGTAGCATACTCAAAACTGAATGTCCGGTCTACTGGCTGTTAAGTAAAGTAGAGAGCCTATCATACCTCAATATAATTTGCTGTCTACTGACTTACCATTCTCATCAGCGCAGAGGACAGTGTCAGTGCCCATAGGAGTGGATATTGGCTTGCAATTTTCTAAGTCATATTTCTTTAAAATCTCCTTGGCATATTTGGCTTGACTGATGAAGATGCCATTCTTTCCTTGTTTAATTTGAAGACCGAGGAAGAAGTTGAGTTCTCCCATCATGGACATTTCAAACTCAGTCTGCATTTGCTTGCTAAACTCCTTGCACATTGATTCGTTAGTTGCACCAAATATTATATCATCAACATAAATTTGGGCCAGCAGGGTATCTTTACCCTTTTTCTTAATGAATAAGGTTGTATCGCTTTGCCCCTGATGTAATTTCTAGTCAGCAGGAAACTGGTCAGCCTGTCATACCAAGCACGTGGTGCTTGCTTGAGGCCGTACAGAGCCTTTTTGAGTTTATAAACATGGTTTGGGAACTTAGGGTCCTCAAAACCTGGAGGTTGATTTACATAAACCTCCTCGTTTATGACTCCATTAAGAAATGCACTTTTGACATCCATTTGAAATAATTTAAAATTCATGTAAGATGCATATGCACATAGTATTCTAATTGCCTCTAGCCTTGCCACTGGGGCAAAGGTCTCACCGTAGTCAATACCTTCTTGCTGACTGTAGCCCTGAGCTACAAGCCTTGCTTTGTTCCTGACTACATTTCCTTGTTCGTCCATCTTGTTCCTGAAGACCCATCTTGTTCCGATGGTCTTTTGACTCTTTGGATGAGGCACTAACTCCCATATATCATTTCTTCTAAATTGATCGAGCTCCTCTTGCATTGCGATCATCCAGAATTCATCGTACTCAGCTTCAGCGAAATTCTTCGGTTCTTGTACTGAGACGAAAGCAACATTGCTGAGGTACTTCCTGAGTTGATTCCTTGTCATCAGGGTATTCCCAGCAGAATCAAGGATTGCACTTTCGGAGTGCCCTCTTGGAATCCTTATTTCTTTGGGTAGATTTATATCTTGTGCTGTTCCTGTTTCAACAATCTCTGCAGAAGTAGATGGGTCAGCAAAAGTAATCTTAGGTTCACTCTTACTCTTAGTCAGCCTTTTCGTGAATGACTCAGTAGCTGGTTTTGGGTCAGCAGTGGTTACTGAGTTTGGTTCATCTTCGGTCAGCGGCTGGTATCTACCTGCAGGGTCAGTTTTGTCGAACTCTACATGTATAGACTCTTCTAAAACTTGAGTTCGTTTATTAAAAACTCTGTATGCTTTGCTGTTTGTTGAGTAGCCCAAAAAGATAGCCTCATCAGCTTTTGAATCAAACTTTGCTAAGCTATCTTTGGTATTTAAAATAAAACATCTACAGCCAAAGGCACGAAAGTATCCAATATTGGGCTTTCGTCCTTTCCAAAGTTCATAGGGGGTTTTCTTGAGTATAGGTCTAACTAGAGCCCTATTAAGAATATAACACGCTGTGTTAACAGCTTCTCCCCAAAAATACTTTGGAAGCCTATGCTCATCCAGCATTGTCCTGGCTATTTCAACCAGAGTTCTGTTCTTCCTTTCTACAACCCCATTTTGCTGAGGTGTTCTAGGAGCAGAAAAATTATGGTCAATACCGCTGGCTTCACAGAATTCAACAAACTTTTGGTTTTTGAATTCTCCACCGTTATCACTACGAATATGAGCTAATTTTAGGTCTTTTTCATTTTCAATTTTTCTAACCAAATTTGAAAATGTCTCAAACGTCTCATCCTTGCTGATCAGCAAGATAACCCACGTATACCGAGAGTAGTCATCTATAATGACCAAGGAAAATCTTCTTCCACCCAAACTCATCGGCTGGACTGGACCAAAGAGATCCAAGTGTAGTAACTCTAACGGACGTTTAGTTGAGACAATATTTTTGCTATGAAAAGATTGTTTGGTTTGTTTTCTAGCTTGGCAAGCTTGGCATAATTGATCTTTTTGAAATTTAAGTTCAGGCAGTCCCTCAACCAATTGCTTTCTTGCTAGTTTGGCCAGGAGGCCCATGCTTACATGACCAAGTCTCCTGTGCCATAGCCAGGAATTTTCTTCCTTTGTTACTAAGCACACAGTTTTTGAAAACTTTTTCTCTAAATCTAGCATTAAGACATTATCTATCTGAAGGGCAGTTAAAATTAACTCATTTGTTTTACCCTCGTATATTTTACATCCAGTAGCATCAAATATAACTTTTCTCCCATTGTCACATAGCTGAGCTACGCTGAGTAAGTTATATTTGAGTCCGCTGACTAGGGAGACAGATTCAATAGTAGGATTACCTCCGATGGTTCCTGAGCCTACTATCTTACCCTTCTTGTTGTCTCCAAAACTTACGCTCCCTCCTCGTTTACGCTCAAACGTGATGAACTGAGTTTCATCACCCGTCATGTGCCTTGAGCATGCGCTGTCAATATACCACATCTTTGACTTCTCGGTACATCTCAGGCTTACCTCATTTGATTGCTCTTCATCATCTGATGCGATGGATGGGTCAGCATGCTCAGAGATGCATGGCTCAGCAAGTTCGTCAGCCATGAAGCATATCTTCGCTGACTCGGTGGCCTCAGTTTCTGTTGATGAAGACTCGTCGCTGTCGCTCCAAGTAGCCACCATTGCTTTCTTCCCACTTTTCTTGTCTTTCCTCAACATAGGGCAGTTTGACTTAATATGGCTAGTTTGATGGCACTCAAAGCATGTAATGGGCTTTGAGCCGTCCTTTTTGTATTTGCCGTCGCTTGAGTCAGCCTTGTACTTATCAAACTTTCTGTAAGGCTTTTTAGAGTATTTGTCACTTTTCCTGAATAGCCTTTTCATCTTCCTTGTGAACATAGCCATCTCCTCATCATCAGTTGAGCTCCCGTCAGTGGAGTCATCTTTCATGACAAGTGACTTCTACTTCTTGTCTTCAGATTTTTCCTTCACCTCAAAGTTTTTCATGGATATCTCATGGGTCAGCAATGAACCGATGAGTTCGTCATATTTGTAGGTGGTTAAATCCTGAGCTTCTTCAACTGCAGTCTTCTTTACTTGCCAATCTTTTGGAAGACTCCTGAGTATCTTTTTGACTTGTTCTTCCTCAGTGAAGATTTTCCCAAGTCTCTTGAGCTCATTAATGATGTTGGTGAACCTTGCGTTCATGTCTGAAATGCCCTCATCATTGTTCATCTCGAACAGCTCGTACAGTCTCATCTGCTGATTCACCTTGGATTCTTTTACTTTGTTTGTTCCCTCGTAGGTGACTTCCAGCTTTCTCCAGATCTCTTGCGCCAACTCACAACCTGAGATTTTATTATATTCTGCAGCATCGAGCGCACAGTGAAGCATATTGATAGCCGAAGCATGGTTTTGAAGCTTCTTAAGATCATCCTCTGTCCATTTGGCCTCAGCTTTTACAACTGTTTGGCCAGCCACAACCTCAACAGGTACAAATGGGCCTTAGACTATAGATAGCCAGGCACTCATGTTTGTAGCCTGAATGAAGTTTTTCATCCTATTCTTCCAGAACATATAGTTTGACCCGAAGAATAGGGGAGGCCTAGTAATGGACAGCCCCTCAGGCAGTATTTGAGTTGTTTGGTTTCCAGGGAGAAACCGAGTACTGTTTTCGCCCATGGTAGGGATCAGCTCAAGGTTGTTAGACCTTTTAAGGTGAGCTTTTCAGCTCTGATACCACTTGTTGGTCCCTTGTAGGGTTGCAAGTATAGTTCCAATGGGGGGTTAGGAACTATTTAAACTTTTTTTTGCAAGTTGGGTAGACTTCTTTTTCTGAAGAAAAAGGTTTTAACAGTGGTGCTGAGTAAACAGCAAGATACTGGCTTACTCAACTAGTGACTAGGTCAGTTTCTTAGCTTGAGTCAGGAGATAGCACTTAGAGTCTATTCTTGAGAACTTACGTTCAACGCGCACAACTCAACTTGACCTCTTTACTTGGTCAGTTTTTGGTTATTTAAGCAAGCAATATAAATAAGGAGTTAAAGGTAAGAAATACTTCACTCAGCAGATTTATCCAGGTTCGGCTTCTTCTAAGCCTACGTCCTGTCCCCGGAACACGTTCTGAGATTTCAAATCCTCTACTGAGCTCTTTAAAGGTAGAGCCTCAAACCTTTTACAATATCAGCAATTGAGTATGACAAGAGTACCTTCCTCTATACTTCTACCCAATCCTAATCTCTCCGCTGAGTACTAAAACCGAGTACTCAGCCTCTCCTTTCTATCTCTAGAAATGATAAGTGTTTTGTCCTATACAAATATTTGCTAACACACTTTAGACGATTGAAACAATCACTCTAGACTTTTACACAGATGTGAGAAATGTAGTGTAAGATTTTTCTTTGCTTCTTTGCTTGCAGAACTTGTAGAGATTTGGTCAGCATAATGGCTTGATCAAGTTCTGTGTTGAGTGAAGCTTCTGATGGCACTATTTATAGAGACGTCTGGGCATCGGTCATTTCGAATTTCGAAATAACCGTTGGAGGGAAACAGCTATATGTCGTTGTCATCCTGACTTGCTCAGAGCTCTCGGCCAATCAGAATGGTGTATCTTCTGTCCTTGGTCAGCTCAGCAGACTGTCTCTCCTTTTATAGTAAAGTCAACTGGACAGCATACTGTGTCGTCTGAACTTTGCCCAAAGGGGAAATACTTTGTCTGGAGGTTTTCCTTTGCCAGCTGCTGTCTTGTACGCTTTGTCGAGACTACTCAGCAGCTTCATCTTGAAGTTGTTCCCGAAGGTCTTCTAGATCCTTCCGTTTGCTGAGTTGCGTTTTCATTCAAAACGGCAACGTCTTGACATACGCGGGCCGAGTGTACTGAGTTGTTTAACTTGGGCCTTGGCTTCTGTATTGGGCTTGGGCCTTTTAATCCTTATGTCTTATAACAGTTTTAACTCAACATTGAACAAACACATTAGTAGAATTAAATCAAAGCATTTAAACTTAGTGTGTTTAGAATATGTATTTGAATTATACTTAAACAATTTTGTCAAATCAAAATTATGTGGAAACGTGTTTCAACAGGGGAGAGGTTGTTAACACAGCATGCTACATTCTTAATAGGGCTCTAGTTAGACCTATACTTAAGAAAACCCCCTATGAATTTTGGAAAGGACGAAAGCCCAATATTGGATACTTTCGTGCCTTTGGCTGTAGATGTTTTATCTTAAATACCAAAGATAGCTTAGCAAAGGTTGATTCAAAAGCTGATGAGGCTATCTTTTTGGGCTACTCAACAAACAGCAAAGCATACAGAGTTTTTAATAAGCGAACTCAAGTTTTAGAAGAGTCAATACATGTAGAGTTCGACGAAACTGACCCTGCAGGTAGATACCAGCTGCTGACCGAAGATGATCCAAACTCAGTAACCACCGCTGACCTAGAACCAGCTACTGAGTCATTCACGAGAAGGCTGACCAAGAGTAAGAGTGAACCTAAGATTACTTTTGCTGACCCATCTACTTCTGCAAAGATTGTTGAAACAGGAACAACACAAGACATAAACCTACCCAAAGAAATAAGGATTCCAAGAGGGCACTCCGAAAGTGCAATCCTTGATTCTGCTGGGAATACCCTGATGACAAGGAATCAACTCAGGAAGTACCTCAGTAATGTTGCTTTCGTCTCAGTACAAGAACCGAAGAACTTCGCTGAAGCTGAGTACGATGAATTCTGGATGATCACAATGCAAGAGGAGCTCGATCAATTTAGGAGAAACGATGTATGGGAGCTAGTGCCTCATCCAAAGAGTCAAAAGACCATCGGAACAAGATGGGTCTTCAGGAACAAGATGGACGAACAAGGAAACGTAGTCAGGAACAAAGCAAGGCTTGTAGCTCAGGGCTACAGTCAGCAAGAAGGTATTGACTACGGTGAGACCTTTGCCCCAGTGGCAAGGCTAGAGGCAATTAGAATTCTATGTGCATATGCATCTTACATGAACTTTAAATTATTCCATATGGATGTCAAAAGTGCATTTCTTAATGGAGTTATAAACGAGGAGGTTTATGTAAATCAACCTCCAGGTTTTGAGGACCCTAAGTTCCCAAACCATGTTTACAAACTCAAAAAGGCTCTGTACGGCCTCAAGCAAGCACCATATGCTTGGTATGAGAGGCTGACCAGTTTCCTGCTGACTAGAAATTACGTCAGGGGCAAAGCTGATACAACCTTATTCATTAAGAAAAAGGGTAAAGATACCCTGCTGGCCCAAATTTATGTTGATGATATAATTTTTGGTGCAACTAACGAATCAATGTGCAAGGAGTTTAGCAAACAAATGCAGACTGAGTTTGAAATGTCCATGATGGGAGAACTCAACTTCTTCCTCGGTCTTCAAATTAAACAAGGAAAGAATGGCATCTTCATCAGTCAAGCCAAATATGCCAAGGAGATATTAAAGAAATATGATTTGGAAAATTGCAAGCCAATATCCACTCCTATGGGCACTGACACTGTCCTCTGCGCTGACGAGAATGGTAAGTCAGTAGACAGCAAATTATATCGAGGTATGATAGGCTCTCTACTTTATTTAACAGCCAGTAGACCGGACATTCAGTTTTCAGTATGCTACTGTGCTAGATATCAATCTAACCCTAAGGAATCTCATTACATTGCTGTAAAAAGAATCCTTAGATATTTGCAAAGCTCAGTGAACGCAGGTTTGTGGTATCCAAATACTCATGATTTTACACTCATCGGATACACTGACGCTGACTATGGACGGGATAAGCTGGAACGAAAAAGCACCTCTAGAGGATGCCGCTTCTTAGGAAGCTGTCTTGTATCCTGGTTCAGCAAAAAGCAGGCGTCAGTAGCCTTGTCTACCACTGAAGCTGAGTACATTGCTGCTGGTCATTGTGTTGCTCAAGTCCTATGGATTAAGCAACAGCTTGAAGACTATGGTGTTCAAACGAAGACAATTGAAGTCAAATGTGACAACAAAAGTGCAATTGATCTCTCAAAGAACCCAATTCAACACAGCAGAATGAAGCATGTCAGCATCAGACATCACTTCATTAGAGACCATGTACTCAAGGGTGAGATCAAGCTGACCTTTGTCCCAACGGACGAACAGCTTGCGGATATCTTCACAAAGCCACTGGCCCGTGAGCAGTTCAGCATACTGAGAGAAGCAATTGGTATGTTTAATCCTCTTCAGTAAATTCCTGTGCTAAATGAATATGAATGCTGAGTGAATTACATGCTGAATGATTGATTGTTTGCTGAGTAACTCTTCGAAACTGACTGAATATAAAACACTGAGTAAACTTGCACACTGAGTAGATTAGTTTAAACTTGAACTTAAAATCATCCGTAAATACAATACTGACCACTCAGAATATCAAACGCTTGACATTCTAATACTGAGTGATAGATCCGTTAGCATAAATGCAAAGCACGTGTATAGCCTTAGGATGACGTATTCGCCGTATGTGTCATAAATGCCAGGATCTTTGTCGGTACATGATCCCAAGGCAAAACTGACACATGGATTCGATTAAGATCCAGACCGTTCATTTCGTCTATAAATTATGGGAAATTCCCCATCTTTTATTCTTTACGCTTAATTAAATTCTAAGGCATAGAAATTGTTTCAAACTCTTTCTCTCTCAAATCCTTCTAAAATCTTTCCCATCTTCGAAAAATGACTAAGGTATCATACAATACCTCCGGTGCCGGCCACCAAAAGACCAGCTCCGATGAACCTTCTCGAAACCCTTCTACACCGAGCAAGGCTGAGAAAGTCGGGTGATCAGGACAGAACCAACTACGTCCATTCCTTCTGCAAACCTGAGGGTTACTCAGGAGAAGTCTCAGCATCTTCAATGGGTCAGCACCAGAAGATGGCTCACTATCTGCTGACCTACTTCATCTACCCGAAGATCAACTGCACTACATCAGCAACGAACTTCGAGCAGTGCTTCATATGGCACATGCTGACGTATACCCCCATCAACCTTCCAGTCTTTCTCGTTGTTGGCTTCCTAAGCAGCACTGGTACACTGAGGTTAGGGTCAATCATTACCAGGATCCTCATCGACCACAAGATTGACCTCGAAGGTGAGGAGAAAAATAAAGGAACTGAAATCACAACTGCCTCGCTGAGGGCACTGAAGTTTGGACAGCCTTTGAAGAAAGGTAAAGCTGCTACTGCTGCTGGCCAAACTGAGGAATCTGCTGAGCCTAAGAAAGGGCGAAGAACTAAGGCCCCAGCTTCCCGCAAGAGGAAATCTGTTGAGACTCCTTCTAAGAACGTTGAGTCTCCAGCAAAGAGGCGGAAGTCAGCTGAGAAAAGAAGCAGGCAAGATGAGCCTGGAACTGAGGAAGCTGCTGAGCTACCTCAGAAGAAGCAGAAGACTTCAACTTTGACTCTTCTGGAAGCCATACCGACCGACTTCATTGTACCGGGTGACTCTCACTTCACCCAGTGTCAAGGTACCAATGCTGAGTCTGAGGAACCTGAGGTCCAACTAGATGATCACTTTATCTCTCAAGTTGAGGAAGAACTTGATGGAGATAGTACTGAGGAAGAAGAAGAAGACGAAGCCAGCGGTCAGGATGACGCTGAGGATTCTGAGGAAACTGCCAGCGAACATGAAGCTGAGGATGCTAACACTGGGTTAGCTGGTGGAGATGTGCATGTCGACACTGAGTTGGCTGCTGGAGTTGAGCAAGTACTTGACCAACACACTGTTGATCAAGTTGAAGAGCAAGCTGACCAGACTCACACTGAGCACCGAGTATCTTCCCCTACTCACTCAGGAGAACCTGCTCACACTGACACTCCACCTCATAGAAGGCGAAAGTTCGTCAAGGCCTGTGAGAAGCTAATCAGTGAACCTCCTGTGCAAATACCAACTCTTCCTGATTTTGTCGTCTCCAAGACAACTAAGGACCCTTCTACCGTCCAACTCAAGTTTTTCAAACGCCAATCCACTTCCACTACATCGGCGGCCTTAGAAAAACAAGCCTCTGTTTCTTTTCAACAGGAACATGCCGACCCCAATGCTTCTGCAACATCAACCAGTTAGGTCGAGCCGTCTACTGTTCATGCTATTTCCTTAAGCATGGTGCTGACTCCACACACCGCTGCTGTCAGCACAGACAGTATTCGCATTGCAACTTCTCAAACTCAACTCTCTGCCGATCAATCAACTGTTCCTAAAACTCAAGTGCAGATTGAGAATACTATTCCAGTCACTGACCAGGTTACTCCTCTCACTCCTTTCACTCCTCCTACCGGTCATACTGATATACCTGAAGGATCCCAAAGCTATCTGAATGCCATTGAGTCCGGCAAAAAGATCATTGACTCAGTGCAAGCTTTAATCAGAGACCTTCAAAACTCCACTTCTCCTGCTGCTGGATCTTCACTTCTTGAGACCACCCAGCTTTCCCAGGTCACTCAGCTTCTCAACGAAGTTAAGGGACTCAAGGATCTGCTGAATGTCGTCTTATCCTTCCAAGCCCAGCAAGCTAAGCAGGATTCCATTGCCAAGCTGGCTGAGATCCAGCTGACAACCGTGCAACACCTGAACTCTCTCCATCAACAAGTCCAGAAATTGTCAGCTGTGAATACTGACTATGCCACTTCATCTGAACTCAAAATGCTCTTTGCTCAACTTCATACTGAACAACTTAAGACCAACGAGCAAATGGTGTCATACAGTCAGTGCTCAGTAGAGCAAATTGGTGAGGCAATAAGGTTGCTTAATCTGAGTAAGCAAGAGATGGATACTGACCCAATGAAGCAGAACGAGATGATGACTCTCGCACAACAAACCTTCAATCACATTCGTCACAACAACATCCAGCGTCAGTATTACGACACAGCTCTCTTAAAAACCTTCCACCAAATCTTTATTGGCCTTACTGAAGCCCTTATCTGGCAAGGCAAAGCTCAAGCATTCAGCGTCAATATGCTCAGTGCTGCTGATCTCAAAGTACCCGAAGAGGTCTCAGCTGATGGAGTTGCCATTTTTGATGGTGTAAATGAAAGCGCTAAGAATCTTAAGGAGCTATCCCAAGAACTGACTCGCGCTGTATTAACTGATGCTTTCAGACTCCCTGAAGTTGACAAAACGGGGGAGAAAGAACATACAGCAAGAGCTCAGCATGAGCGAAGTTAGTCATCGCAACACAAGAAAAAGAAATAGATAGGCTAGCTCAGTATAGGTTCAAACAGTTGTAATCTATTTGCCTTATCTATTTATATGTTGCTGTGTAATTACTGACTTCTATGTATATATATCATATTTGCATTTCTTATTCAAATCCTGAGTCATGATATATGCTATTAAGTACTGAGTCATTATGTATCTTCAATTAAATCAGCTATGTTTAATACTTGTAACACTTATTGACTAAATGATATGCTGATAACATGTTTGACATTGACCTATCTTTTTATAAAACATTCTGATAAGAACTCATTGAACAACAAATTACTCAGCGCGCTCTATATGACTAAACCTTCCGCTTAATACTGAGTAAATAGAATATGTTGATATAACTGACCTATATCTGAAAACTGACCTTAGACTCACTCATTTAAACCTTTAAATGTCTTGAGTAAAACTAAGTCAGTAGCTCAACCCTTACGGGGGAGTTTGCTAAATTATACTAGGTCAACTATCATGGGGGAGCTCATACTGAGTTCCTCGCTGAATAGTTTTGCCAACATCAAAATGGGGGAGTTTGTTGAAACACCTTTTCACATAATTTTGATTTGACAAAATTGTTTAAGTATAATTTAAATACATATTCTAAACACACTAAGTTTAAATGTTTTGATTTAATTCTACTAATGTGTTTGTTCAATGTTGAGTTAAAATGTTATAAGACATAAGAATCAAAAGGCCCAAGCCCAACACGGAAGCCAAGGCCCAAGTCAAACAACTCAGTACACTCGGCCCACGTATGTCAAGACGTTGCCGTTTTCAATAAAACGCAACTCAGCAAACGAAAGGATCTAGAAGACCTTCAGGAACAACTTCAAGATGAAGCTGCTGAGTAGTCTCGACAAAGCGTACAAGACAGCAGCTGGCAAAGGAAAACTTCCAGAAAAAGTATTTCCCCTTTGGGCAAAGTTCAGACGACACAGTATGCTATCCAGTTGACTTTACCATAAAAAGAGAGACAGTCTGCTGAGCTGACCGAGGAAAGAAGATACACAATTCTGATTGGCCGAGAGCTCTGAGCAAGTCAGGATGACAACGACATATAGCCGTTTCCCTCCAACGGTTATTTCGAAATTCGAAATGACCAATGCCCAGACGTCTCTATAAATAGAGCCATCAGAAGCTTCACTCGACACAGAACTTGATCAAGCCATTACGCTGACCAAATCTCTACAAGTTCTGCAAGCAAAGAAGCAAAGCAAAATCTTACACTACAATTCTCATATCTGTGTAAAAGTCTAGAGTGATTGTTTCAATCGTCTAAAGTGTCTTAGCAAATCTTTGTATAGGACAAAACACCTATCATTTCTAGAGATAGAAAGGAGAGGCTGAGTACTCGGTTTTAGTACTCAGCGGAGAGATTAGGATTGAGTAGAAGTATAGAGGAAGGTACTCTTGTCATACTCAATTGCTGATATTGTAAAAGATTTGAGGCTCTACCTTTAAAGAGCTCAGTAGAGGATTTGAAATCTCGGAACGTGTTCCGAGGACAAGACGTAGGCTTAGAAGAAGCCGAACCTGGATAAATCTGCTGAGTGAAGTATTTCTTACCTTTAACTCCTTATTTATATTGCTTGCTTAAATAACCAAAAACTGACCAAGTAAAGAGGTCAAGTTGAGTTGTGCGCGTTGAACGTCTGAGCTCAGGAATAGACTCTAAGTGCTATCTCCTGACTCAAGCTAAGAAACTGACCTAGTCACCAGTTGACTAAGCCAGTATCTTGCTGTTTACTCAGCGCCGCTGTTAAAACCTTTTTCCTTTGAAAAAGAAGTCTGCCCTAATTGCGAAAAAGTTTAAATAGTTCCTAACCCCCCCTTGGAACTATACTTGCAACCTTACAAGGGACCAACAGAAGTATCCTTATCATTCATAGAAATCAAACTCAAACCCAAACGAGTCCAAAAGGACGCAATTATATTGTTAAAAGGGATCATAGGTTCAGCCAAGCATAAAAAGTCAGGTTTGTGTACAGAACACAAATTAGAAAGTTGTCGCTGGGTATCTTTATTGAGGATACCTCTGCAATTCCAGAAAAGGGCATTCATTTAAACTTGCTGGGTTTTTTACTTACCCGGCGAGGACGAGTTGCTAAATCCCCTGTGCCTGCTGCACGCATTTCTTTCTGTTTTGCTGATTTTGGTTTAACTATTTCCTATACGGCTTCATCATCATGTTCTTCTTCCTCTTCTACAAGATCCGCCCATGTTGATGCCGGAGATACTGAAGTAGGAGAAGTAGGTTCATCCTGGGGGATTATGGCTCCTGGCGTCGTTGTAGGTATCTCTAGATTCTCTGTATTTGGAATCTCCAGATTCTCAGTATTTGGAATCTCCAGATTCTCTGTATTTGGACTGTCTGTTATAAAGTTCTCATTCCCTGGCGATTCAGGCCGCTCTGGTGACTCGAGACATCCACTACCTTGCCCCTGCGGGCTATTTGGCAAGCTGACATAGGACTGGTTTCTGAGTGTCTCTTATGTCCGTGTATCGGAATTGATGTGCTGAAAGACCTTACTAACCGGAACCTCCAATGGGGCGCTCTGCTTGACTGTCCTCCTCTTGTCCACTTCTTTATTCAGTTCCACTTCTTTCCTTCTAATCGCCAGAGCCGGTTTCTTATTGTGCTTGCAATCATAGGCCATATGGCCTATAGATGAGCAGATTTTACAGAAGCTAGGTAACCTCTCGTAGACCACTTTGATCCACAATTGCTTTCCCTCCCTCTCGATTCCAAGTTTTACAGGCAGTTCAGTATCCAAATCAATATCCAAAAGCATTCTCACGTAGTGACCGAAGTCCCCATCCAATGTAGCTTTATCAAAGCGAATAAGCCCCCCAACACCTCTAGCAATATCTGATAATATCTGTGAATCCCAATACTCCCAAGGTAACGAGTATAGACGGACCCATACCTGAGCATTTGTCAATTTTCGGCTAAGGGATCAAAGTCTGGCACCCATGGTTGCAGAAAGAAAAGTTCCTGGTTTCGTATTAATGATGCCCCTTAAGAAAACTGAGCTTTTTGCTGAAGGCGAGCTGAGGATTACGTGAAAGTATCCCTTTCCAATTGAAATCAACCTCCATGGCTCTTTTAATCCCCAGATTTGGGTCAGCGATTGCTTCAAATCGGCAAGCTTCCATAGGCGATCCCCTTTACTGAGGATTAAGAGACCAATCCACGAGTTGGAGCACATGGCAAGCCTTTTCTCATAAGCAGATTGGGAGATCCTAACTGTCTTGATGCCACCGATGGTGGAGATCGGCGCCGAGGATGGAGGAGTCACCACGATGCTTTTCTGCAGCGCCCCTGCATATGAGGTTTTGGGCGGATTCTGAGTAGGTGGATCAGTGCAAAATCGTAACTTTGGATTGAAGAGAGTTCCAATGCTAACATAGTCTTCCGGCGGGGGAGGAGCTACCAGATCGGCCATGGGAGCCAAGGTGACGGCGGTCGGCAGATCAATAGCGGCGGCTAGGGCCGATTCAGAACACCATTTAAAAAAAATTAATTTTTAACAACTAAAAAACGTAGAGCAGAAGAAGTTTAGAAGAAGATGACTATTCACTTTATTACAAAAACAAAAAACGTATAGAAGTTATGAAATACAAATAGTTTCAATTAGATAACTCTTCAATTTACAAATTCCAAAACTTTCCCTCTTCTTTTCTATTTATTTGTTATTATCTTCTTCTACTCTCTACTGTTTCTATTTTCTATGTTCTATCAGTCTCTACTTTCTTTTATAACTTGATATAATTTCCATTTAGATATTAAAATTGCATTTTTGGAGTAATATTTAAAGTTAAATATGGTTAATTTTTATATTACAAAGTATAAAATTGAACAACTTTTATGTTACTTTTTGAAATTTAGTGGTTATGCCATGAAAATGAATAAAGTTTAGTGGCAATAGGTGTAATTTACTTGATTATTTTGTAATAAAGTGAATGAGGTAATGAACTCTTTTAGGCAAATGTCTTTGATTCTTATTAAAAATTAAAGGTCTAATCTTTACATATTTATATTCTTGATAGGTTTGCTCTCCAAGCAAAATGACTAAGCTAAGGAATTAACACCATAAGGAGGATGACACATGGGTAAATCTGGTCCGTTGATGCTAGGGCAAATATTGGATGGTTAGGATTAAGAGTGGTTGTGACTGGGTGTATGATGGTGCATCATTGGGCATGTGTTCCTCTTCTAGAATATACCAAAAGGTAAATGGACATAAAGGTCCATGATCTTAGTGAAAGGACTTTATTACCCTTGGCAACTCAAATGTTGCCGACAGATAATTTATAAGTCTTCCAGACTTATTCATTGTACTTTATGAACCATAAACTCTTCATCTTCACGCCTTTCTCCTTTCTCGAATGTTTCTATATTTCCTCCAAAGCCAAAGGCTTTCTTCTTCTTTGTTGAACAATCTTCCATGAGTGCATGTTGATGTTATTACCCTCCCTCAAACTATGCTTGGTAAATATTTAGCAAGCCTAGTTTGCTAATCAGAAAACGGAGGTGAGGAGAGTGTTGGGCCTTGGTGAAGAGGTCGGCGAGCTGCATGGCGGAGGAGATGGGCATGAGTCGTATCAGACCGGCCTGAACCCTTTCTCTCACAACGTGATAGTCTATATCGATATGTTTGGTTAATAACGTGGTGAGCCAGTGCAGTTCGCAGGCCGTGGAGGCCATGGCCCTGTATTCCGCCTCCGAGGATGAACTAGAGACTGTGTTTTGTTTCTTGGATCTCCAGGAGACAATGGAGGAGCCCAAGAAGGTGACATAGCCGGTGACGGATTTGCGGGTTTCGGTGCAAGATCCCCAGTCGGAATCACATGAGGTCTGGAGATGGAGGTTATTTAACGCCGGAAAGAACAATCCGAGGCCTATGGTGCCTTTGAGGTAACGCAAAATTCTCTGAACTCTCTGTTCATCATCTGATGTGGGTGCATGTAGATGTTATGATAACTGGTTGATGATATAGGATAGATCCGGTCTTGTATGAGTTAGATACAGCAGGTTTCCTATTACTTGTCTGTATGCTGTGATATTTGTCAAAGGGAGGGCATGCATGTGGGCTTTGTGATTTGGTAAAGCTGGTGTATGTGCTGGTTTGTAGTCTAGTAACTCATGTTCCTATAAAAGTTCTAATATATATTTCCTCTGTGACATGTGCATGCCTTTGGAACTGCGAGCAAATTCGAACCCGAGGAAATAGTGGATTGGCCCGAGGTCTTTGATTTTGAAGGCCTGGTTGAGACGCTCCTTCGCCAAGGCTATCTCCTTGTCATCGTTTCCTGCCAAAATTACATCATCCACATAGATGAGTAATATAGTAATGGAGTTCTATACCTTCCTGGTGAACAGGGAAGGATCTGCATTTGATTGTCTGAACCCCATTTTCCTTACTGTGCTTGTGAGCTTCATGTTCCATTGTCGTCCAGCCTGACGCAAGCCGTAAAGTGACTTGTTTAATTTGCAAACGGCTCGAGGAGTGGTATCAATCACGCCTGGTGGCAATGTCATATAGACCTCTTCGTGCAACTCGCCGTGCAGGTAAGCATTGTCTATGTCGAGCTGCTGAATGTTCCATTGTTTTGCAACTGTAACTGTCTATATTGTTCTGATGGTAGTGAACTTTGCCACAGGTGCAAATGTGGCGGTGAAGTCTACTCCCTCCTGTTGAGTATATCCCTTAGCCACCAGACGGGCCTTGAATCGTGCCACGCTCCCATCTGCTTTGTGTTTCAGCTTGTAGACCCACCGGCATCCTATGGGCTTCATGCCCTCAGGTAAAGAGACTATCCTCCATGTATTGTTGGATTCTAGGGCCGCGAGCTCCTCGTTCATGGCTTGTCGCCAGTTTTTGTCTAACATAGCTTGTTTATATGTGGCAGGTTCTGTGTGGCACGAGACGTTTATGACAAAGGTTTGTTTCTTGGGAGACAGCTTGTGGTAGGAGAGATGCTTGTTGAGTTGGTGAGGTGAATTTGTGAAAGTGGGCAAGGGGTCACCCTTCATCAAGGCTACATGGTAGTCTTTCAGGTAAGTGGGAGCCCTCCTTGCTGTAATTTGTCTGGTATTCGTTTCCTCTGGTTGTGGTTGCGGTTGTTCTGTTGCAATGGTTTCTATTTGTTCTGTCTCTTGGGGGTCCGTATCCATGTCATTGTCGTCTTCTTCTGGCATTGTTATGTGAATTAGCTCTTGGTCTGTGTCACTGCAATATGCTATGTCTTCTGCCTTGTTTTTGTCTGAAAATGGGAAATGTTCTTCAAAGAATTTCACATGCCTGGAAAAGAAAACACTGTTAGTTGATAGATTTAACAACTTGTATCCCTTTGTGCCCCCTTTGTGGCCGAGGAATACACATCATATGGCCCTGTCGGTGAATTTATTTTTGTGTCTGTCAAGGGTTGAGGCATATTCTAAACACCCGAAAACCATGAGATCGTTGATGTCAGTCTTTTCCTTATAGATGCGCTCATACGGCGTTTGATGTTGTATGGGCGTAGACGGTAGTCTGTTGATGAGGTAAACCGTATGGTTAACTGCCTCAGTCCAAAAGGCTTTGGGTAAGCAGCTCTGCATCATTAGAGCTCTAGTCGTGTTCATAATGTCTTGATGCTTTCTTTCGACACGTCCATTCTGTTGAGGTGTCTCTGTGCAAGACGTCTGGTGTACTATGCCTTTGTTTTCATAAAAGTCTTTCATTGCAAATTCTGGTCCATTGTCTGATCTTATTGCCTTTACTTCCCTGTCGAATTGTCTACTAACATGATTACAAAATGCTTGCAATGAATGTCTTGCTTCTCCTTTGTCATGCAATAGTGATATCCAAGTATACCTACTATAGTCATCCAGAATGGTTAGGAAATAACGTTTGTTTGTGTGTGATTCCTTAACTGGTCCCCATATATCAACATGAATTAGGTCAAAAGATTGTTTTGCAATGCTGTTACTTATAATGAAAGGCAATTTCTTTTGTTTGGCTCTTTGACAAACATCACATGGCATTTCCTTGAAAGACTTATAGTCATTACATTGTATGCCTAAGGCCTTAAACCTCTCATAAGAGGGGTGGCCTGGGCGAGAGTGCCATACATTTGCCTTAATTGAATGTGAAACAGTAGAAAAACTTTTGACTACATTCGGTAATGGATCCTCTAAGAAATATAATCCTCCTTGTTGTTTAGCCCAGCCAATCATCTTCCAGTTCTTTGCATCCTGTATTACATATGTTGACCCAGTTATGATGATGCACATGTCATTAGACTCTAAGAGTTTGCTTGTTGAGATCAAATTGTAATTGAACTTTGGTATGCATAATACACCCTTCAAGGTGAGCCCTTTACTTAATGACACTATGCCTACATGTTCAGCTTTAACCTTTTCTCCATTTGGTAAACTGACCCAACAATTTTCTATTTTTGTGCATGAGCTGTAATAACCGACATTACACACAATGTGGTCAGTCGCTCCGGTGTCAATGATCCATTGAGGCATGTCATTTTTATCAAGAGGGGTTTTAGAGGCGTTACCGGAATAGCTGTCCTTGTAGAAGGCGTTCACGCTGCTAGTGGAAGCTTGTGCTTTCTGTGGTAAGAGTGCCACCAACTTTTGATACTGTTCTTTGGTGAGACTGAATGATTCCTTAAGATTTGTGTTATCTTCCTCCCCTAAATCTGACCCATCCTTGCCGCCATTTGTTGCAGAATTAGCTTTGGCCTGTGGTGCCCGGAAGTTGTTTCCTTTCGCCCTGTTTCCATAGCTTGGAGGATATCCGTGTTTTTTGAAACAGATATCCTCTGTGTGGCATGTGTTGCCGCAGTATGTGCATAAGGATGTGTTCTTGTTGTTTCCTTTGCGGTTGTTGTTAGCCTTGTTGCGGTAAGTGCTCTGTTTGTTCTGTTGATTTGTGAGTCCTGCGAAGGAAACATTCTCACCGCCATCACTTTGCCTTGCAGGTGCGAGACCAATCTGTCTCTCGTGTTGAGTAGCTAAGGCGAATGCCTTGTTGAGCGACGGTAATGGTTCGATGAGCAGTATCTGCGAACAGATGGTAGAATAGCCTTCATTCAAGCCTTGAAGGAAGGTTATGACCTGGTCAGCCTCCTGCTGGTCACGTAGCGTTTTGAACGCATTGCATCCCCAGGGTGTCCTGCAGACGCACTTCGGCATATGCCTGAGATTGGTAAGTTCATCGTAAAGGATTTTGAGGTTTGTAATTTATAGTTTTTTTTTTTTTTTAAACGAGCCGTGCTTTTTTTTTGGAGAGTCGATGCTATGTTTGTAGATGTGTAAATGTATTTTTTTTAAAAAGAAAAAGATGTAATCAGTTGCCAATTATACACATTATTGAGAACCTAATTATGTAATTTAAAATAACGTGTACTAAATATATCATATATCTCTTTTTGTAAATTTTTAAAATATAGCAAACCACATAAAAATTTACTGTATGACCAAGCATCAAGCAAATAATTGATGGCATCCTATATATTAACTAATGAATTCTTCAAAAAAAAAAAAAAAAAAGAACATTGTTAATAAGTAAGTAAATATTTTGTAGTTGTTTACTTTATTTAGATCTTAGGATCTCACATAAAAACTCTAAACACTAATATATATATTGTGATACTAGAGTATTTCCAGTGCAAACAACATATCAAACGTTACTAAAACTTGTACATCATCCTAACTTATAGTGTTATTTTATTTTATTTTCTTATCCACATTATTTTCGACGAACTTTAAAAAAAATACTTCAATTCTAAACAACTCTAAAAATTATTATTATAGTTCAACAAACGATTATTTTATATATAATTTATTTTAATTATAAATATTATCACATTAAATTTAATAAAATTCATAAATTAATATAATAAGTAAATAATACATGAAAATTTTGCACCAAATTTAAAATTTTAATTAAAAAATCTATCTAAATTTTTATATTAAAAAAAGTAAACATGCTAAAAGTGTCAAAAATTGACAATATTGAATTGAAAAACTAAAAAACCTTTATCACTTAAATATGCAAGACACTCTTCCAAAACAAGCTTGACATATAAAAATGACCACATTGCGTAGAATATAGTTCACTGAGATCCAACGGTTTTGGTCATTTAATATCCAAGTGAATCATATTGTGCTATTGCATAGCAAAATTTAAAAAATAATGGAACTTCGTATAATATATTTGGATCTATGACATAATATGTATGTAAGCTCTTTAATTTAAAAATGAGAACACGTACTTCTAATAATTTGCCCTTATTTAAACCGTATGAAAAATTATTTATACGATTACATAACCAAGCCAATAATTTATCTCCATAATGAGCTACATATTATTGGTCCTTTTTACTTATAAATACGCAATGTTAATCCTAATCTCCAAAATTAGAGTTTGGGTGTAGATTAGGGTGAGAAGTTGTTATATTAAGTACCCGTTCTTCCATGTCGCTTGGAGAATCCCAATACATATTTAGACACGTATTTTGCAACCTCACGTATTATGGAGCCTCTTATAAGATATTTGGGTCTATGTTACACATGACAAAATCTGTATGGAAGCTCGTCCATTTGACATGGAGAACCATGTGCTTCTAATAATGGATCACGAGATATCCTCTCTGGTTTTACTAAAACAGGAGAGAGTCATGTTCATAAATCCTAGAAGACAGTAACTAGTTTTATTTTGTATCTTATCTCTTCAAAATTAGTTGACCTCCTGATGATCACGGGTGAGCAGTGATCAACTTGGAGTTAATATAAAGGTCATTCAACTTTATAATTTCTAACATTTTGACAACTAAATTTTAATTAATGTCTTAAATTGACCATTAACAATCTCAAAATGAAAATCAGTCAAGTAAGCATTTGTTTTATATTGTGACAATCAGTCGTATATCTACATGGCCAATAATCCAATTTTTCATGAGAGAACACACAGAATTGGATTGTCACTTTATAAGAGAGGAAATCAAGGCAGGATGATTCATTTATTACCCGTTACTACTCAACAACAACAACAGCCTGCAGATTTGCTTTCACAACCTTTGTTTCTTGATTTAGTTCACAAGCTTGGTTTTTACATAGTCCAACTTGAAAGGCATGTTAACATATAATGAGTTTAGGGTTATTTTGTAATTAAATCCTTTAATAAAGGATTAAGTTATAAGTTGTATATTCTCTTAGATATTCTATTAGTGAATTAGAGAGGGAAGAAACGTTAACAACAGTTTTAGTTTCTATGGCTTGGTTTGTTTTACATGTTCATGTTTATTATTTGCTACTGTTATTAGTTATTTGTAGCTGTTATTTGTTGATTTTTTTTTTTTTAAAGAAACAGTTACAAAAATTGAAAACAAAAACACAATGGGTTCTTATATTCTTTTTATCTTCTAAATTATTTTTCTACAAATCAATAAATTTTCATTATTCTTTTCCTTGGAGATCAATTAGATCTTTCATTCTCAATCTATTCATAAAAAAAAGATTTAGCAAGCATGCATTTAATACAGCAATGGCAAATAAACAAATTAAAACCAGAAGCAGTTGTGACTTCCTAACTTTTTATACAAAACTTAATTAAAAAAAAAAAACAAATTATTGAACGGAACCTTACAAAACTCTAATACTATATAATGGAATTAGTTAAATTGAAAAATTTAAACTGACTGTTAAAACTGTAGTAACTCTAATACTATATAATGGAATTAGTTAAAGAAATAATTGAACTGAAAACTCAACATAGAGAAAATTATAAATCTTTTATCAAGACAATAATTTGCCATTATTTAACTCATAGAGAAAATTATTATACACTATAGCCAAGCCAATAATTTACCTCCATGATCCTAAATAGCTTATAAATACACAATGCTAACCATTGTGAATCTCCAAGAACAACAACAAGTTCAAACATGGCTATTTCATGTGTCTCTATTCTTCCTCTCCTTCTGTTCTTCCTTTCTTTAGCCTCTTCTTCCTTGTCTTCACCATTATCTAACAATCCTCAAACTTTCATTGTCTTTATGTCCAAATCAGATAAGCCTGCCCTCTTCTCCTCCCACCACCACTGGTACTCCTCCATCATCAATTCCCTTCCTCCCTCTACTCACTCTCCCAAGATCCTTTATACTTACCCCCAAGCCATCAGTGGTTTCTCCGCCCACATTACACCCGATCAAGCTGAAGCATTAAGTCGGGTTTCTGGCGTAATCTCGGTTATCCCAGACCAGATTAATCAGCTCCATACCACTCGAACCCCTCAGTTTTTAGGGCTTTCTTCTGAGTCTGACTTTTGGCTTGATGGTGATTTTGGGGAAGACATTATCATTGGTGTTCTTGACACTGGAGTATGGCCAGGACATCCGAGTTTTTCAGACGATGGTATGTCTGATGTTCCGGCCAGTTGGAAAGGTAGTTGCGAAACATCAGATGATTTTCCTTCTTATGTTTGCAACAAGAAACTCATAGGGGCGAGAGCGTTCTATCATGGCTATAATGCATCAAAAGACTCACATTCTCCTAAAGATACACAAGGTCATGGAACCCATACAGCATCTACTGCTGGTGGATCATTGGTTAAAAATGCAAGCTTTTACCAATATGCAAAGGGTGATGCTCGTGGTATGGCCTCAAAGGCACGAATTGCTGTTTATAAGATTTGTTGGAGTGGTGGTTGCTCAGGCTCTGATATTCTAGCAGCCTTTGGACAAGCTATTGAAGATGGTGTCCATGTGATCTCCTTATCTGTTGGTTCTACTGGTAAAGCTTCTCCATATTATTGGGATACCACAGCGATTGGGGCATATGTTGCATCAGTTCAGTATGGTATCACTGTGTCTTGTTCTGCTGGGAATTCAGGTCCAGGTGCATATACTGCTGTTAATGTTGCCCCTTGGATTCTCACTGTTGGTGCTTCTACCATTGACAGGCAGTTTCGAGCTGATGTAGTGCTTGGCGATGGGAGAACTTTTCACGGGGCATCGCTCTACACGGGTGAGCCTTTACCGGATAAATTCATCCCATTAGTGTATGCTGGTGATGTTGGAAGTAGCGTTTGTACTGCGGGGAGTTTGGATTCATCAAAAGTTAAAGGTAAAATTGTGCTTTGTGACAACGGGGTAATTCAAAGACCGGAGAAAGGTATTGAAGTGAAGCGCGCAGGTGGGGTTGGAATGATAGTTCGTAACTACCAAGATGATCTAACTTTGGCTGCTGAGGCTTATCTTACACCAGCTACCACACTTGGTTTAACAGATGGAACTTCGATTCGATACTACATCTTTAGCAATTCCCCAACAGCAAAAATCGTCTTCCGCGGAACAGTAATTGGGGATTCACCGCCATCTCCTAAAGTTGCATCCTTTTCAAGTCGCGGTCCAAACTATGTCACGGCAGAAATCCTAAAGCCAGATGTTATAGCTCCTGGTGTTATGATCTTGGCTGGTTGGACTGGTGCCGTTTCTCCATCAAAGATGGAAAATGATGACCGAAGAGTTCAGTTTTGGCCAGATTCAGGTACATCAATGTCTTGTCCACATGTGAGTGGACTCGCAGCTGTGCTGCGAAAAGCACATCCGAATTGGTCACCTGCAGCTATAAAATCCGCTCTAATGACTACTGCTTATAATTTGGATAATTCCGGAGCAACCATTGGTGATATTGCTACTGGCAAAGCTTCAACACTCTTTGATCGTGGAGCTGGACATGTTGATCCTAATTCTGCTCTTGATCCTGGCCTAATCTATGACATTGACCAAGATGAGTATATCTCATTTCTCTGTGCAATTGGTTACACTAGGAAGCAAATTTTCCTATTTACTCAAGTGATGCCACGTGAAAATATATGTGATAATAATATGGGGAATCCAGGAAATCTAAACTACCCATCATTTTCTGTTGTTTTTGAGGATACATCTTCTGTGGTTACATATAAAAGGACAGTGAAGAATGTGGGAAGTTCTGCTAGTGTAGTTTATGATGTTAAGGTGAATGCTCCTGCAAATGTAGATGTGAAGGTCTCACCAACTAGGCTTGTGTTCAGTGAAGAGAATAAGAGCTTATCCTATGAAATTACATTCTCCAGCAGCACTTCTAGTCTAAGCTTGGGTTTAGATTCGGCTAGCAACACCGCACAAAGTTTTGGATCAATTGCCTGGAGTGATGGAATTCACACCGTTACGAGTCCCATAGCTGTTCTGTGGAAACAAGGAGTGTCCATGGCTTCCTTTTAAGACTCACTCTCTTCAAATTTTCTACTAGTTAATACATAAATGTGTGCAATCTATATTATCATATGCAATAAAACAAGACATGGGTAGACATGTCCAATTTGATTATTTTGTATCTCTTTAGAATCATTATTATTTATAAGATAATGATAACTCTAGAAGAAATCAAATTGATCATCACCGGAGTTCATAAACCACCTTCGATTTCGGTAATAAAAGTTATATTATTATAGTGTTCACACTATTTCCATGCTTGTGGTGATTTTTTTTATAAATTTAAATCAAGTTTGTAACTAGTAGCATTTTCTGGTGTTATTTTAGAAAATATTCTAACTAAATTCTGGTTCAATTTTAGTTCTTGGAATATTGGTTATATTTCAAATATCATTAATTTGTGGAATATGAGGAAGTATACAAAGATTTTGAAGGTTAAAATTAAAATTAAATTGAGTTAGAATTTTAAAAGCCTTTAAAAGCCTTCTTAGTATATTTGTAGAATACTTAAGTTAGATTCACATGAGTCTGAAAAGTGTTTAGATTTGTTTTTCTAATATAGGTTAAATCACTTAATAAACTCAAACTACAATAGTTTTAATATTTCATATCAATGTACAAGTTTATATTAGAGTAAAGTAAGAATTTTTCTAGAAAGAGTGGAGGTGTAACATTTGACCGCTAGTATAAGAGGTAATATTATTTTTAGATATTAAAGTAGACGATCAATTAGAGGTTTTGGTCACGAAACGAATTAACACTAGTTAATTATTAAATTGTTGGTCTGAATTTTTATATATTGAAAACTAATAATAATGTAAAGAAACTGAAAAAAAAAATTGTACGGATAGACTCATAACAGTGTCACGAGTCTAACTGAACCTTCGGTGAGAATTAACGATACAAGTTTAGTATTACATATTACAATTTTCGGTGACGAACATAAATAGTCTAATAGAAATGTTCGGTCTAAAATTTAATTTTATATAATAATTAAGTGAAGTTAATTTATCGAATTAAAGTAAGTAAAATTAGAAGGACTAATACTGATATTTGTCAATTAGGGTCGGTATAAAGTTAAATATAAAATTGGTAAATGAATTTGTATATAAAATTAGTTCAAATAAACTTATGATAATAAACAAGTCGAACGGTACATATATTCGGTCTAAAATAGCTATTCCGGTGACAGATAAAAACAAGTTTCAATTTTAAATGATTAAGTGGTTTTGAATACATTTTATTAAATTGTTTAAGATATATTGTTTAAAATATTTATATACTTTTGATTTTGATTATTTGAAGAATAATTATTTATTATCGTGGTATTTTGGAAATTTTATTGAGAAAATGAATTTGATAATCTTATGTGAATTGTTTTTGGATTGAGAAAGTAGTTGCGGTTATTATTGTTATTATTTATGTGATTTGGAATGAAGTCCAAATATGATTTTTATGTTGTGATATTTTGAAAGAAAGATAAAATGGTTTTCTCCATCTAGGATTGCCCGGGGTAGGGGTAGTAGTTGTAAGACCATATCTAAGGGCGGTTTGGCCAGAGTGCACGACTGGTAGTCCTAACGTTAGGCAAGACGAGATATGAATGAGATATCTCGATTATTGATATTGTTGATATTATTGATGTTATGAGAAACTACACGGGTGGAATTTGAGGATAGACACACATAAATTTGGTATTACGTTTCTGGCAATATGTGAGAATTTGAAAAATATATTTAATAACAAGCTTATTTTGTTACAGATTTTGATTACGAGTTGGTTTGATAGAATGTTTATTCGATTTGATTCGTTTTGATAAAATGATATATATGTATAAAATTATATAAAATTATATCGTAATAAAGTGAAATATACAGTTAAATGATTAATGTCAATCAACGTATCAATTAATTAAGAGAACTACCTAAAATGGGTAGAACTATGTGGCTTTGATTCTCGATTTAAAGATTCAAAGATATTCGGGATACGTAGTAAGCTTGATAAAATTATCGAGTCCAAGCCAAATAAATAATAAAATTTTAGGTAGTCCAAATAAATTTTTATCTATTAGAAAATTAAATTAAGAATTTAACGAGTTGAAATTAAAGAGTCGAATTCAGATATTGTTATCTTATCTTCCCTTCATACCCGATGCTGTTTTGGGTCGGGTGTGATAATATGGCTTACCATTACCTTATTTCGATCTAGTGATTTGCATGTAGAAAGGAACCGGTCGGAGATAGCCAAAGAGAGGGGTAAGAGAGATGAGGACGAGCTGCGTGAAACGTAGTTAGGAATTTGGAATGAGAGAGGGGTTTATATATGAGCTGAAATTTCAGTCAAACGTATTGAGCGGCTTAAATTTGATATCAGTTTTTGTTTTGTTGGCCGCGTAAGTAAATTTTGACTTAAACGCGCTTTCTTTAGATGACAAAGTTGTGTTATCGGAAGGTCACATGTGAATTGAGCTGATTTACATTTACGCTTTCAGATGACAAAATTTTGATATACTATCATGAAAAATAATCAGACGACACGAAAACAAATGTTTATCATGTATTTTATGTCATGTGAAAGGAAAAATTGCATAGTGTTCTCGCAATTGAGCTCCAAAAAAACCCCAAGCTTATGGTCTTGGCTCCACCATTAATTATATTTGATTATTAAACTTTAATAAAATATGGTAATCAGTATGTTAGTTAAATTGTTTGTACAACTTTTTATATATAATAATTAGATAAATGTCCATATAATTTTATTCATTTCACATGTAGATATCATTATCCGACAATGATTGCAACCAACATTTTTTCTAATCATTACTTGTGAAACAAATATCAGTAGTTTCAATTAATGATGAATATGAATATTTAAGATCGGGTTTTGGAAGGTGTTTAATCGGATCCTCTACATTAGATCGGATAATCGGATCGTGCTTCTGGAAGGTTTTTTTCATAATAAGAGTATCATAGTTCTACTCTAATTAGTATTCCTCAACGAGTATAAATCGCTCTTACATAAATATAATCATGTCTTATTATGATGCTTTCTCTTATGGAGTATAGTCAGTTTATTCCTATATATTGAGAATATGAATCTAACTCCTATATAAAGGGATCTTACTCCTTAAAATGGTATATATTTCTATCTCTTTACACATTACGTCATACTACACCTTATTTGTGCTATTACTTTAGCTTTATAATTAGAACTGACCTCGAATGTCGGAGATCAACCATCCTGTCTTGCAGAAACACTCGAGGAGCATTGCACCAGATCTTCCAAGAAGTCTACTAGATCCTTTGGTGATAATTTTGACCATGTTATCACTACTGTGGTGAGCATGGGCTTGAGGAATCGACATGAGTTAATGGGGTATCAATTATGGGGTTATTGCAGCATAAGTGGACAATGCCTTCATCATTCCCCCAATATCCAATGTTCCTCCTACCATTGCGGTAGCATCACACGTCCCTCCTACAAGTAGTAAAAAAAAACTTTTTATATTGTAAAATAAAAAGTCATCTTTTGTTGTTCATATATAAAAAAAATGTTTTTCATATTGTTAAAAAAAAGTTATTTTCTATTAAAAGTTGAGGTTTTGTTATGTTGAAAAAAAAGGAAACTTTACTTAGATTTAATGTATCTAAATTTGTGGATGCAAGCTCAATTGTATGTACAAAATAAGGCTTACCACCCTTGTGTTATAGAGAAGGATGATATGTTTTCAATTTTGATTCTTTGACTCAGTTGGAGGTTATCCTTAGAGTCTTGTTAATTTATGCATTTATATTTAACCTTTGAGCTAGATATAGATACACACATGAGTATATTTTAAGGTTCAATAAAAAGATAAAAACAACCCTAAAAAGAGTAGGATCTTCATAAAATTCATTTTTTCATTATTTTTAAGAATGATAGCATTAGACTAGACGGGTCGTCGCCACCTCCCTTATTTTGTAGGAACATATTCAAATAGCGAGACGCTTTGAAGATCCGTATATCAGAGAATCACACAAAAGTTCAAATAATAATAATAAAAGATTATCTTAATATTATAGACCATATCCCCACATATTGAAATCAATATGTGGCTATGTGATTGTGCGATAATAATGATAATAATAATGATGACAATAATAATAATAATAATAATAATAATAATAATAAATATTATAACAATAATGAGATTGAGTCAGGGGTCTTTTTTCTGGTATCTCTCTGGCTTTGAGCAGGGGTTGTCGATCGATTGAGATTGAGTCAGATAATGCCGAGATAGTGGCGGCTATTAATGAGGATAGAGATACTGCATGTATTGGTCGGAACCTTTTCAAAGGTATCAAGCTCTTTCTTAGGAACTTTGAGTGTGTTCGTCTTCGGCATGTGTTCCGGGAGCAAAATCGGGTTGCTGATTTTATGGCTAGCAGCGCTCATGCTCTTGAACCGGGTGTTACTCATCTTCTGCTCCCGTCGGTTGACATTCAAAGGCTGCTGCTGGATGATCTCGTGGGAGCTGGCTTTCCTAGGATGGTTCCGCCTTAGTTTCTTTTTTTTTGTTGTTGTTTCCTTTCTTATTTATCAAAAAAATAAAATAACAATAATGATATTGATGTATTTTTTACTATATTTGCGAAGTGTTTTTGGATTGATAAAGCTGTTGCGGTTATTGTTGTTATTATTTATGTGATTTGGATTGAAGTCCAAATATAATTTTTATGTTGTGATATTTTGAAAGATAGATAAAATGGTTTTGTCCATTTAGGATTGCCCGGGGTAGAGTTGTAATTGTAAGACCATACCTAAGGGCGGTATGGCCAGAGTGCACGGCTAGTAGTCCTAACGTTAGGCAAGGAACGAGGTATTAATGAGATATCTCGATTATTGATATTGTTGATATTGTTGATGTTATGAGAAACTACACGGGTGGAATTCGAGGATGGACACACACACAACGAATTTTGTATTACATTTTGACAATGTTCGATGATTTAAAATATAAAGTTTTACCTTTGTTTGATTACGAGTTGGTTTGGTAAAACTTTTGTTTGATAAAACATTTATTTGATTTGATTCGTTTTGATAAGATGATATATATATATATATATATAGGAGAAGACTCTTGTGAGAACCATTTTTTAGGTGAATATACTTCCTTATGGTGAGAACACTCAAAACTACGTCGTTTTAAGTAGAAAAATTAAAAAAACAAAACACTGCTGCTTACAAGGATTGAACCTGGGACTATACATCTACACTCCACATTACCAATTATTAATAGAAAAAAAATGTGCATAATAATGAATATTAATAGAAAAAAAAATCCAAGAACATGCTCTAATTTCTTATTTATTTAATTCCTCTATATTTTTGTAATTTATATTTTAAAATGTTAAGGACGATGTTCTAAATATTGTTACATATGTTCTAAACTTTATAATTTGTGTTCTAAAAATTAAGTATAATGTTTTTTTAAAAAAATAGTAAATATATGGACCATTTTTACATTTGTTCTATAATATAATTTATAACTCATATTCTAAATAACATAACGTATGTTCTAAAAAACATAACGTATGTTCTAAAGTTTATATTTTGTGTTCCAAAAATTAAGTATAATGTTCTAAAAAAATCAGTAGATATCTCGATCGTTTTTTCATTTGTTCTATAATATAATTTCTAACTCATGTTCGAAAAAACATAACATATGTTCTAAAAAACATGACGTATGTTCTAAAAAATATGTCGTACGTTCTAAACTTCATAGTTCGTGTTTTAAAAGTTAAAATATATGTTCTAACATTTGTTTTAAAAAATATATTGTTTGTGTTCCAAAGTTTAAGTATAATGTTCTAAAAAAATCAGTAGATATGTGGATCGTTTTTTCATTTGTTCTATAATATAATTTATAACTCATGTTCGAAAAAACATAACACATGTTCTAAAAAACATAACGTATGTTGTAAAAAATATGTCGTACGTTCTAAACTTCATAGTTCGTGTTTTAAAAGTTGAAATATATGTTCTAACGTATGTTTTAATAAATATATTTTCTTTATCACGACCCATTCCGCGGACCGTGACCGGCGCTAGGGAACTGGTAAGCTCAAGCTACCGGAACCCGTATCAAGCCTTAATATAATATATGATCAACCTTACTAATAGTCTTAACTTCATTTAATATTAAATCTTTCAAGAAAGACACACCATAATAATCCTCATACTGGTACTGCGGTCTAGAACATAAACTTTAACATAATTCTTAAATATCCGTACATAACAAGATAGATGTGCTGCCCGGAGAAAGATATTGGGCTGCAACCGACTTTCTAGTCACCTGAAAAATTAAAGGAGTCAAACCTCCCATAGTGAATTAATTATATGCAATGCATGAGTAATTTAACATTAATGTCACACATAATAATAATAATAATTATATATATATATATATATATATATATGTATACAATATAAATAGGCACATAGTATTCTTACCAAAAAAAAAAAAATAGGCACAGAGTATGCTTTTCATAAAATTGTATTGTAAATAAATAGATAGGTGGGTTTAACATGTGTGTTGGACCCTAAACCTCAATACCCAGTCTAATAATCCATAAATAATTAACAATTTCACTTCTACGATTTATAGGGACCAAACAATGCATAATTTGATGATGGTCCAAGAATTAAAGTTGCTTTAAAGACTATTTAGAGTATTCTAAAATAAAAAAGGAAAATTTTCTGTCAAACTTCATACCTCACCGGAGCCGGTCACCGGAATCCGCCGGTCGGAAAACTCGAGTTTAACAAATGAAGAAACCGGTCACACCACCTTACTCCTTACACTTTCATTGACCTAGAAACACCTTCAAAACTTCTAATTTAACCGGAAAAGTCGAAAATTGGAGAAGATTGTCAGTTTTTCGGCGGTCTCCGATCAATGGAAAATCACCCTTGCATGCCCCAATTAGCGACCTACCCAAAGGTTTTCTGACCTTCTGAGTCCGTTTTTGGGGTCAGAATCGCGAAAAGAAGAGCAGAAAATGAAGAAATAGGAGGGGCAGCCAAAGTGACGAATCTTCTTCCCTTGACTGCTCTTGAAACACATAAAATCACTTCCTAAAACTTACCTAAACTTGAACTACATGATGAGATCTTCGGTTCGGTATAAGGAACGTAGAAGACGGTTAAGAATTGAGGGAGTTATGGTGATTTGAAGATTGAAGGGGAATGAGTTTGAGTTCAAGGAGGAAGAAGAAGAAGAAGTCTGTCGACTCTTCTTTCTTATTATAAGCTAAAATGTTGTTTAGTCCCTCCTTGATTAAAAATATAAAATTTGTTACCCAAAACTAATTATAACTTGCAATTTAGCCCATAATGAAATCTTAATTTAGTTAAATCATACTCAAACTTAGATTTAACATATTGGGTCCCCTTATAGAAATTCGTCCTCGAATTTAAAATTGAAGGACTAACCTCATGTTTGAAATAGATATGGATAATTGTTCTTCATCTCCAATTCGGATTTCCAAGTGCACTCTCCCATGGAATGATTACTCCATAACACCTTCACTATTGGGATGACTTTCGATCGAAGTTGGTGAACTTGACGATCCACAATTGTCACTAGTTGCTCCTCATAAGATAAATCTTCACTAACTTCTATCGTTTGAGGATGAAGAACATGAGAAGGATCGGGAACATATTTCCTTAGCATTGATATATGGAACACAGGATGAACTTGTGATAAGTTAGGAGGCAATGCTAATTGATATGCAACTTCGCCTATTTTCTTCAAAATTTCAAACGGTCCGATGTATCTAGGTGACAACTTTCCTTTCTTTCCAAATCTCATGATTCCTTTTATTGGTGACACTTTGATAAAAACATAGTCTCCTTCCATGAATACCACGTCCTTCCTTCTTGGATCCACATAGCTTTTCTGCCTACTAAAAGCAGTTTGTAACCTTTGCCGAATGATGGGAACCTTTTCAGAAGTTATTTGTATTATCTCTGGACCAGTGAGCTTCCTTTCACCAACTTCTTCCCAACATAAAGGAGATCTACACTTTATACCATATAATTCTTCATAAGGAGCCATTTGAATGCTTGAGTGGTAGCTATTATTATATGCAAATTCAATGAGAGGCAAATATGTATCCCAATAACCACCAAAGTCCAACACACACATTCTCAACATGTCTTCCAGCGTTTGGATTGTTCTTTCAGATTGACCATCTGTTTGTGGATGAAAAGCTGTGCTAAAATTTAATCTAGTACCCAAAGCACTTTGGAGTTTCTCCCAAAATTTTGAAGTAAACACCGAGCCTCTGTCTGACACAATAGACACTGGTACTCTATGTAGGCAAACAATTTTATCCACGTACAACTGTGCCAATTTTGCCACTGAATATGTTGTCTTTACTGGAAGAAAATGCGCTGACTTGGTTAATCTATCAACTATGACCCAAATAGAATTATATCCGGTTAAAGCACGGGGTAATCCAACTACAAAATCCATGGTTACTCGCTCCCATTTCCATTCTGGAATAGGTAACTGTTGTAATAATCCTGAAGGCTTCTGATGTTCGAGTTTCACTTGTTGACAAGTCAAACAACGAGATACAAACTCTGCTACATCTCGCTTCATACCATTCCACCAATACAGCTTCTTAAGATCTTGATACATCTTTGTAGAGCCTGGATGCACATTATAAGCTGCAAAGTGTGCTTCTTCCATGATCTCTTTCCTCAAATCATCTACATTGGGAACACAAAATCAGTCTCCATGTCGTAGACATCCACCATCATCAATTCTAAAATCTCGATCCTCATCATCATTCAATTCATCTGCAATCTTACACAACTGAGGATCTCTTGATTGAGCTGCCTTGATTCTATCAAGTAACACTGATCTAACCTTAAAGTGAGCTAAGAATGTGCCATGATGATTCAACTCTAGTTGCACTCCAAAATCATACAGATCGTGCATATCTTTAATCAAAGGCCTTCTTTCTGAGCTAATATGAGCTAGACTTCCTGAAGATTTCCTGCTTAGAGCATCTGCCACGACATTAGCTTTACCAGGGTGATATAAAATGGCACAATCATAATCTTTCAAGAGTTCCATCCAACATCTCTGCCTTAAATTCAAATCCCTTTGCTGGAATATGTATTTAAGACTCTTGTGATCAGTGTAAATTTCACAAGCTTCTCCATACAGATAGTGTCTCCGTATCTTTAGTGAAAATACTACTACTGCCATCTCTAAGTCGTGAGTTGGATAATTTTGTTCATGTTTCTTTAATTGTCTCGAGGCATAAGCTATAACCCTGCCATTTTGCATCAAAACACAACCTAAGCCAACTCTAGAAGCATCACAATATACAGTGAATCCTCCTGATCCAGATGGTAAAGTGAGTACCGGTGCTGAAGTCAAACATTTCTTTAGCTTTTGAAAACTGTTCTCACATGCTTCTGACCATACAAAAGGAATATTTTTACGAGTTAGCCGAGTTAAAGGTGCTGTTATCTTGGAGAAATCTTGAACAAATCTCCTATAATAGCCGGCTAAACCCAGAAAACTACGAATTTCTATCACTGTAGTAGGTCTCTTCCAATTGGTGATTGCTTCTACCTTTTTAGGATCTACTTGAATTCCATCTTTGGACACTACATGTCCTAAGAAAGCCACACTTTCCATCCAAAACTCACATTTAGAGAACTTAGCATAAAGTTGATGTTCTCTCAAAGCATGCAATACCATTCTCAAATGGTTGTCGTGTTCCTCCTCGCTCCGTGAATATATCAAGATATCATCAATGAACACAATCACAAAGCGGTCTAAGAATGGTTTGAACACCCTATTCATTAGATCCATAAAGGCCGTTGGTGCATTGGTTAAGCCAAACGACATTACCAAAAATTCATAATGGCCATATCGTGTTCTAAATGCTGTCTTGGGTATATCTTCGCTCCTAATTCTCAACTGATGATACCCAGACCGTAAATCAATTTTTGAGAAGTGACACGCACCTTGCAACTGATCAAATAAATCATCAATTCGAGGAAGAGGGTATTTGTTACGGATTGTCACCTTGTTCAGCTGTCTATAATCAATGCAAAGCCGAAGTGATCCATCTTTCTTCTTAACGAACAGCACCGGAGCACCCCAAGGAGACACGCTAGGTCGAATGAAGCCTTTATCAATTAAATCTTGTAACTGTTCCTTCAACTCTTTCAATTCTGCTGGCGCCATTCTGTAAGGTGGCATGGATATTGGAGTAGTACCTGGAACTAAGTCAATACAAAACTCAATTTCTCTTTCGGGAGGTAACCCTGGTAGTTCCTCGGGAAAAACATCTGGGAATTCATTAACAACAGGAACATTCTCTACTTTACCCACATCTACCATTGTGTCCTTGACTAAGGCCAAATATCCTTGACAACCTTTATGCAACAACTTTCTAGCTGTTATGGCTGATATCAAAATTGAAGAGGAAGTACCCTTATTGCCTTTGAATTCGAATTCAACATCTCCCGGTATGTTAAATCTCACCACCTTCGCACGACAATCTAAAGTGGCAAAATATTGAGATAACCAATCCATTCCCAAAATGACATCAAAATCAATCACATCTAACAAAATCAAATCTGCTAGTAGATTTCTTCCTTCTACCATAACAGGACAAGAAGAAAATACAAGATCTGTTTCCACTGAGTTGCTCAGTGGAGTAGCAACAGATAAGGAGGATTCTAACCTTTCTGGAGTTCTATTCATTCGTGTAGCAAAGCAAGGAGAAACAAAAGAATGTGTAGCACCAGGATCCAACAAGACTGTAGCATCAATATGGCAGATAGGAATAGTACCTGAAATAACAGCATTTGAAGTATGAGCATCTTGTGGAGGGAGATTGAATGCTCTAGCTTGTCCCTGTCCAGATTGAGGATTCCTTCCACCTGTCCTGCCTCTACCAGCAAAACGACTCGGCTGACCCTGATGTATCCTAGGGGCATTTTGAAACTGAGATGGAGTAGAAAGATTTCCAGCTTGCACATGAACATTGGGTCTAACAGCATTAGATGAGGATCCCTGAGAAAAAGTAGGCTGAAATCCAGATTGTGGACATTGTCTAGCCATATGCCCATACTCACCACATCTGAAACAACTACCAGGTGTAGTATAACAAGGACCCTGATGATTTCTACCACATATATTGCAAGAACTATAGCCTGATCCAGAACTGTTGTGGCTTAAACCTGAACTCTGTCCACTGCCACTCTGGTTGAAACCTCTGCCATGCCTATGACCATGTCTCCCTTTCTTGTGAAATCTCGACCTCTGTCTAAAAGGTTGTGTGCTTCCCATCTGAAAATTACCCATGTTACCACCAGTAACTGAAGAAGATTGACCACCATCTTTAGGCTTAGGATTCTGAATAGAGTGACGAATTTCCCTTGATTGATTAAAATCAAGTTCCATATGACGGGCTGCATCCACTAACTGCTGAAAAGTGCATCCTGAAGTCACTGACATGATATGCATAGAGGTATAAGGTTCTCCTAACCCAGAAATATATGTAGAACATTTTATCCTTTAGTATCCAGATTTTCTATCATCCTAGGTCATACAATCTCTAACCTAGGCTCTGATACCAACTTTGTCACGACCCATTCCGCGGACCGTGACCGGCGCTAGGGAACGGGTAAGCTCAAGCTACCGGAACCCGTAGCAAGCCTTAATATAATATATGATCAACCTTACTAATAGTCTTAACTTCATTTAATATTAAATCTTTCAAGAAAGACACAACATAATAATCCTCATACCGGTACTGCGGTCTAGAACATAAACTTTAACATAATTCTTAAATATCCGTACATAACAAGATAGATGTGCTGCCCGGAGAAAGATATTGGGCTGCAACCGACTTCTAGTCACCTGAAAAATTAAAGGAGTCAAGCCTCCCATAGTGAATTAATTATATGCAATGCATGAGTAATTTAACATTAATGTCACACATAATAATAATAATTATATATATGTATACAATATAAATAGGCACAGAGTATGCTTTTCATAAAATTGTATTGTAAATAAATAGATAGGTGGGTTTAATACGTGTGTTGGACCCTAAACCTTAATACCCAGTCTAATAATCCATAAATAATCACAATTTCACTTATATCCAATAACTGGGGGACCGAGAATAACTCAACCGACCACACGCCCAGTAGCTGGAGGACCGAGAATAACTCAACCGATTCCGTTCCCAGCCTCACTTAAATCCAAATTCACATATCATATAGCCCGAGAATATCTCAACCGAGCTTATCCATATATCATAACATTCACAAAATCAATATCATCAACATCCAATAACCCGATAGTACCCGTGCGCACAAGGTCCTGATGCCGCTCACCAGGAAGCATGTCCATAACACGTATTTAACTACAATTAATTACGTATAAACTATTATAAATAATAATACACTTTTATAAGTGAAAATAATACTTAACTTGAAAAACCATGAAATAATTTATTATGAATGCAAATGCTAAATTAAAAATGCATAACATATAATTAACTCACTGGTGACTCCTAGCTGACAATCCTAGCTCTCTGGTGGAGCTCCTCCTCCTATCGGATGTGTATCTAAAAGGTACAGAATATATTTAGAATTTATCTATGCTTAGCAAATATAATATTTGAATTAATTAATGGTGTTTTACAGAGATTCTACCGAAAATTCGGCAGAATTTCCTCTGTAATACGGACATTCCCCCTAGTAATAACTAGGTCAACCCTGCAATAAAACACACTTCTATATTCAAGAATATCCAAAGTCCAAACCGGGAATCCATAGACTACAATTTAGCAACCCGGTTGGACATCAATCAACCAATAACTTTATAATTAACTAGACATTATCAAACTAATTTATCATCGAATAAAATCCCAACCTATAATTCTGAAATTTATGTAATTTAGACTCTAAATATAAAGCTCTTATCCTAACAACACAATTTCATTAACTTTTAATTAACAATTTCACTTCTATGATTTATAGGGACCAAACAATGCATAATTTGATGATGGTCCAAGAATTAAAGTTGCTTTAAAGACTATTTAGAGTATTCTAAAATAAAAAAGGAAAATTTTCTGTCAAACTTCATACCTCACCGGAGCCGGTCACCGGAATCCGCCGGTTGGAAAACTCGAGTTTAACAAATGAAGAAACCGGTCACACCACCTTACTCCTTACACTTTCATTGACCTAGAAACACCTTCAAAACTTCTAATTTAACCGGAAAAGTCGAAAATTGGAGAAGATTGTCAGTTTTCCGACGAGTCTCCGATCAATGGAAAATCACTCTTGCATGCCCCAATTACCGACCTACCCAAAGGTTTTCTGACCTTCTGAGTCCGTTTTTGGGGTCAGAATCGCGAAAAGAAGAGCAGAAAATGAAGAAATAGGAGGGGCAGCCAAAGTGACGAATCTTCTTCCCTTGACTGCTCTTGAAACACATAAAATCACTTCCTAAAACTTATCTAAACTTGAACTACATGATGAGAGCTTCGTTTCGGTATAAGGAACGCAAAAAACGGTTAAGAATTGAGGGAGTTATGGTGATTTGAAGATTGAAGGGGAATGAGTTTGAGTTCAAGGAGGAAGAAGAAGAAGAAGTCTGTCGACTCTTCTTCCTTAATATAAGCTAAAATGTTGGTTAGTCCCTCCTTGATTAAAAATATAAAATTTGTTACCCAAAACTAATTATAACTTGCAATTTAGCCCCTAATTAAATCTTAATTTAGTTAAATCATACTCAAACTTAGATTTAACATATTGGGTATTACATTCTTATATAACATAAATTACAAAAATATAAAGGAATTAAATAAATAAGAAATTAGAGCATGTTATTGGATTTTTTTTCTATTAATAATTTATTATTATGCACATTTTTTTTCTATTAATAATTCATTATTATGCATATTTCTTTTTTTTTATTAGTAATTCATTATTCATTATTATGCATATTTAATCGATATTAATAAGTGCATGCGTTAAATATTAAACAATATAAGCTAAAAGGGCAGTGATATATTAAGCAGCGCGCAACATAATACACAAATAAAGCAAGTAGCTCAGTGGTAAGCAATGTGGAGTGTAGATGAAGAGTCTCAGGTTTGAACCCCCTAAGTAGCAATGTTTTTTTTTTTAATTTTCCTATGTCAATCGGAGTGTCGTCTCAATAAGTTAAGAGAACTATCTAAAATAGGTAGAACTACGTGGCTTTGATTTCCGATTTAAAGAATAAAAGACGTTCGGGATATGTAGGAAGCTTGATAGAATTAAGGTAGTGTGAATAATTTTTTTTTACATTACAATATAGGTTCGGTTTTTAGACTATTAGAAGTTTGTTGTCCTCTCTTTTGTTCATACTCGATGCCGTTTTGGGTCTGGTGTGACAAGCGTCATAAGCTCTGATCACTGTCTCGGATGCAGTTAAATTCCCTCTTTCAATCCCCAACTTGGATAGCAACTTCAAATGACAAAGATTAATAGCGGATCCATCGTCCACCATTAAACAACTAGTTTTCTTCCCATTTATTTTTGCACTGATGTACAATGGCTTGTTATGGGCATTTCCTTCTTCAGGGAGATCTTCATTCGAGAAAATGATCCCCGTGTTCTTATTTGTCATAATTGCTCCCAACAATTGTGCTGGTTTAGTATCTGTGAAGATCACAAGATTCTGTAGCTCTCTGATAAGGTTTTTCCGATGGTATTTGGAGTGGCATAGCATTTCCCGCACCATCGATTTCAACTGCATCTTCTTCAACTGTTCCAAAACCTTATCATCCGGCTTAGGGTCCTCCCGTCTCCACTTCCACGTTCCATAATCGGCGCTCTTTCCTCGGACACCCTTCTGGATCTAGTTATGACTACGATATCAGCTTCCTCATCAGAATCAACCCACACGTCTACTAGCTTTCCTTTTCTCTTCACATCTTCCTCATGCGAAGAACTTTCCCATATGTCCACCACCATGAGGTCCACCACTTAAGGGGTATCAAAATTCATATAAGATAGATCCGGCCCACACGTAATGGCCCATCCTCACATCTCCTCATAATTTCTCAAAATTATGCCCCCATAATTCTTCTCACCCACGGGAGGGTGACACACATCGTAACTTGGTCTATGTCACTTAACTCTCCTTGCCATGTTGCATACTGATACCTCCATCTCTTCATGTATTCAGTGAATAGTTTATTTGGACACTGCACCACCAACTCCACATCTCTAAGCGATACCTTATACTCGACAAACTTCTTGATAAAGCCTTAGTCATTGCCCCTAGTTCCATTTCATCTCCATTGGGAGCTCCATATACCATACAAGAGGTTCTCCTGTCAATGACTTATATAACAATTATGTCATCTTTTGCTCTCTGAAGTCAACGACATGTATGCCGACTAGATGATGCAAATGGTCTAACGGATCCGCCACTCTATACAAATGGTCTAGATGATCCAATCATAGTTACACGTTGGTTATGGAGAGGATTACCCCTGGTAGAGACATTCAAAGTAGATGGACCCGCTATCTTTTTTGCTTCAATCAAGTCTTGGATTTCATGCTTTAGCCTTCCATATGATTCTACGGTATATCTTATATACATTGTGAAACTCGCAATACCCCTTAGATTGTAGATGGGGAGTCATGATAGCCTTGCCCATATGCGTTAATGGCTGTAACAAACCCTTATTTTGGAGTCTCTCGAATGTCTTAGCATAAGGTTGGTCAAGCTGGCGAACTGCCTCTTAGCCATAAAATTAATGTCTATCATTTTTATCGCTGCATTCTCGGCGGTTCCACTTATTCCTCCAGCCGTATATCCGGTTTTAGCCCATTTAGTGTATGCCCCATCTCCTTCCACTGCTAATGCACATCTATACATCTGATTAAAACTAGCAAATGACATGTATATTAGCTCACTCTTAATGTACGGTAGGAAATTACCGATAACCATTCAGATTTGATCCTATTCCAAAGACTTTTGTTTCATTAGTGCGGCTTTAGCCATCCATCTTCTCACGAAATCTGAGAGAGATTCCCCTAGCTGCTGCTTAGTTCTCTCTAAATCTTATATGGTTACCTCCAACACCGTGTTGAAGTTATATTGGGCGATAAATGCTAGAGCAAGCTCCTTCCAATCCTCTCGCGTAGAAGTGGGCAAAGAATGAAACCAAATTAAGACAGCTCCATCTAAATAAGTGTTGAACAGTCTGAGGACTTGTTCCTCATTTAAGATCGTGTGCTTCATAACTGCGACATAATGATTCATATGGGCACCCGGATCACCGGTCTCATAGAATTTCTTCATCTCATGCAACTTGAATTTTAAGGGCAAGGCAGACCCCAACAAACAGCTCTTTAAGTTGTAAAACGCCTCTCTACTAGGGCTCTGTCCGTGTAAATCCGTGGATATCCTTTTTCAACAATTCCTCCCTCTCCTTCTATTGTTCGAGCCTTTTGTTCTTGTAATCATTATAGTCCTCAAAACCTCTAGGGAATTCTTCATCATCCCCATCCCCTTTCTGGCTACCATGCTTGCTATGTGATTTCTCATGGATTCCTCCAACACTCTTTCCATCGACTTTCTCACCACCTTCATTTGTGTTCATCTTAACAATAAGAATCGATAATTGATCGGCAATCCATTGAATTGACGACTCAAGGTTCGACAATCTCTCCTCTGATGACGATTCCATGCTAACAAATGATTCTGTAGTCTCTAAACTGACTATCTTCTCAATACCGACCACCTTAACCAACCGACTGTCTTTTCTAACCCACGAAATCTCAATGATGTCTGCACGTGCAACAAATGTTAGTATGTATGCATGAACTTTAGCATCAATGGGTGATTTCATGGTGTGTGCTTTTATTCCGTTTTTGGAAACAACAAGAAACAAACGTTAGTTTACAATCACAAGTATCACATCATCTCTCATCCACACTTATTCCTCCACGCACACGTTGGCTCAAGTCGCTTCATAGGATTTTGGTATAGGCTCACATTACATTAGCATGGAATGCATGCGCCGTCTTTCCATATATATCAATCATCAAACAATTGTGATTCGTTTGGCATTCCGATACTTTGGTAAAGTTTATATGGACCAACAGAGGTTCTCGTTTTAGATGTGTCATGTAACATCCATATCTAAAATTTTAATTTTTATACATATATGTAATATAATATATCTTTTGAAATCTTAATTAATTAAAAAAAATTAAGAAGATTATCAAAGTTAATCAAATGTTTTAATGTACAATTTAAGAGTTTGGAAAGTTTTGAAAATAATTAATTAGGAGAAATTTGAATTTCATATATATATATATATATACTTTATATATGAAATTAAGATTTTGAAATAATAATATTTCTATCTAATTATTTTTTAATCCTAATTACTATGGGCTAGCTTAATTAATTAGATATCAAGGAGTATGTAAGGATGTTTGAAAGTGATATATATATAAGTATTTAAATTAATATTTTATAAGATAAGCAAATCATAGAAAGTTATAAATTGTTTATTTAAAAGAGAGAGAGAGAGTTGAATTCATCGCACTTTTGTGAAATATGTGAAACATTTGTTGAAATTTTAGTTTAAAAGTTATCTACCTAATGACATCTTTCAAAATGAAAGTTCATTTTTCCTTTATTTATAAATTAATGAGAAAAGATAAGAAAAAATAAATAATGGATTGACATGTCACATGTGGTATCAAATTAATCTAAGGATACATTTGTTGAATCAATAAAAACGTGTGCATGAAGCTTATTTAAAATAAAAATAAAAATGTGTCTTGCATGGGTTCATTTAAAATAATAATAATAATAATAATAATAATAATAATAATAATAAATAATTGGTTCAAAAAAAAAAAATAATAATAATAATAGTGGGTGATATGCATACCTAATAAATAATATATAGCTACCAAAAAGATAATAGGAGGTTTGAACCTCTTGGACGGAAAGAGGAAAGAAAATGGAGAGCACATTGGATAGGTAAAGGAATAGTATAAGTTAGCTTCCATAGTTTAAGCAAGCATAGGCTCGAAAGGTTGAGGGAAATTTATTAAAGTTCGGTTTTTTTTTTGGATTTTGAGAGGGAAAAGCTTTTTATGTTCGAGTTTTTGAAGACTCGTGAAAAATCTAGTCCGGGTTTTACAATTGAAGATGATTTTTCAGGTATGAGGATTTCAATGATTTTTCAAATTAAGAATTTAGTTTTGTACGGTTTGGACTTTGATTTACGGTTTATGGTTTGAGAAATATTGTTGTTTAGAACAAATAATAAAATAATTGATGGTAAAATTGGTATTGACGGACTCTTAACAGTGTTACGAGTCTAACGGTATATTTGGTCTGAATTGCCTATATCGAATCAGTGTTATACGCTACTATTCCGGTGACATACAAAAAGTAGTACGATGACAAACAAAAGTAGTTCGATAAAAGTATTTGGTTTAAAATTTAGTGTTATATTATTTATATAATATTTAAGTGATTTTAATTTGCCGAGCTAAAATAAGTTATAAAATAGAATGACTAATATTGATAATTGCCAATCAAAATCCATTAAAAGAGTTTTGTATATAAAATTAGTACAAGAATGTGAAATAAAAAATTAGTACAAGTATATTTTTGATAATCTAACGAGTCTAATAAATAATTAACTATTCTGATTTAGAGTTACTAATCTAGTGCCTAAAATAGGTCAATAAAAATATTTAACTTTAAAGAATATTAAATTTTATCGATACTATATTTTGGGCAATCTGATTTTTGGAGTTGTATTAAATTATGAATCGGTGATCTTATACTAATTTTTGATAATTTTACTTATATTAAAAGAGTATTTGATTTAAAATGATTTTGTATTTTAATTGTAAACTATTTTGAGCAACTTTAAGAGAATATTTGAATACTTGCGGTTATTTTTGCGAAATAGTTAATTGAAGCCAAATGGTTTATAGTTATGAAATAATTTGGAAATTTGATTGTGAAAAGAAATTTGAGATTTTATGATTTTTATATCCATCTAGAGTAATCTGGATCGGTGGTTTCGATATTTGAAAACCATGCTCAGTGAGGAACATGGAATATGTACACAGTTGAAAGACCTGTCAGTATAGCAAAGAAGTATTGGGGAAGATCATGCGGAACTAGACAAGCTTAAAAAGACGTCTCGACTATATATGTCACACCCGACCCTAGACGACCTCAATCGGCATCGGGCGTGAAATAGAAAGATCATAATCATTCCTACTACATTAGTCATTCAAGGACCTCAACATATATTTACCAACTAATATATTACAATTGAAATACCAAAGTTCTAACCATAATTCTAACAATAAGTAGCCAACTTCCAAACCTCGTCTAATCGGTCGGTAACCTCCTCTATATCATGTACTTTCTCACCTAAAAACATTAAAACATTTAAAAATGTGAGACAAAAATCTCAGTAAGAAACTATCAGCAATAAAACCCAACTTTACTTAACATAGCTACATATATACATTTATAAAGGGAGTTAATCAAAATCTTATAAAAGATACTCAAAACTTAAGTTCATAAAATAAAATGTGTGTATGTGTATCCATCCTCGAATTCGACCCGTGTAGCTTATCATAACATCAATCATATCAATAATCGAGATATCTCATTTATATCTTGTTCCTTGCCTAATGTTAGGACTACCAGCCGTACACTCTGGCCATACTGCCATTAGGTATGGTCTTACAACTTACAACTCCTACCTCGGGCAATCCTAGATGGAAAAAACCATTTTATCTTTCAAAATATCACAACTCATAAAAATCAAATTTGGACTTCAATCCAAAATAATCACAACAATAACCGCAACAGATTTCTCAATCCAAAAACAATTCGTAAGAAATCATCAAATTCATTTTATTCAATATATATATACACTGAAACCAAAAACATATATGTATATGTAAGTCAACCAAATCAAGTCTTAAATCAACATAATCAAGTAAAATCTGAAATTCACATAGAAGCATAGTCAATAGCTTCATTTGAACCATAATTTCACAATAAAAAGCAAAATCGTGAAAAATCTCAATTTTATAAAATTTCTGCATAACCTTAAAATATCACTGTCTGAAAATTCTTTGATATATATATATATATATATATATATATATATATACATAAAACTCAAAATATAGTTGATAATCTAATTGAGGAAAACACACACGTTCAATTCTCCTCTAAATTCTGTCTAAGACGTTTCTCTCCAAACACTGCCCAAACTTAAAAATTCTTCGGTTAGGACTTAGATCTATTCATAAGGATGCTATGTTTTAAATTTCGAGTGATTCGGACAGTCGAATCTCCGTAAATCAAAGAAACGGTGGAAAAACGGTTCAGAGAAAACTGATGAATTTAAAAGGAAATAGAAAAAGAAAAGAAAAGAAAAAGAAGATCACGATCATGATGATGATGGAATTCTCTGGAACAATTGAGATTTATATCTCAAATTTGGTAAATATTACGTTTGATCCTCCATCTTTATATAATCTTTTAAAAATTACTCTAAACTTTTAATTTATACATAAAACCATCAAATTAACTCTAAACTTTTCACATAGCATCAAATTAACTTTACACACCTAATAATTATAATATATATTACTATCAAGGTATAAATTCTAGAAATTTAGACACGGACGTGACAATATATGTGTGTGGGTTATGAATTGATACGTAAAAGGAGAAACTCTAGGATGGATATATATAAAGTTTTAAGTGGTATGCTTATGAGTTGATTTTGGATATGATGTTTTAAATTTATTTGGATTACGAGTTAGTTTGATAAAACGTTTACTTGATTACGAGTTGGTTTAGTAAAAATGCAGATATAAAGATATCGACCTTTATTCGTGATTTGATTGGATAACGTAATATTTAAAAAATATATATATATTGTTGAATCGATAAAGTATTTGTGTATATATATTTTATAAAATGTATTTTAACTATATTATTTTATATGAATTATTCAATAAATTACAGGTACTATATTGGTTTATTAGTGTTTATGGTCAATAACTGTATTATAAATAGATACAATTAAATTATCAACGCGTTAATCAGAGTGTCAAAATATAGATATACTAACGTAAGTAGAATTACGTTATTTGATTCTCGATTTAAAGATTGAAAGATATTCGGGATACATATGAAGTTTGATAGAATTATCAAGTCCAAACCAAATAAATAAATAAATTTTATTTATTAGAAAATTTAAATTAAGAATGTAACGAGTTAAAAATTTATGAGTCGAATTTGTAGATCTTTTTCTTGTCTCACTGTCGTACTCGATGCCATTTAGGATTGGATGTGACACGTCATCTTTTATCAATCCTCAAAGTATTTTGGGCATAACCTTTTTTGAACATATCTCGGATTCGGATAAAGGATGAATCGTTTAAACAAGACCACGTTGGTTAAGATAGCTCAGTTCCATACATTGGATCGTTTATTTGTCTGAGTAAACTTGTACTTTTCAATTTTTTGTCTTTTTTCTTGATTCATTTTCGGCATTACAATGGGTTTTGGACTTTTAGGTCCAATCCTCATGTATCTTTATTTTTTGGACTCTTTTCTCTTCTTTCTCTTTTTTAGACTCCGAATACATCTGTTTTTTTACAAAGCGATGTGGAGTCTTACGTAAAAGTTCGATTGCACGATTCGACTTTTGAAAGAAATGAGTTTTATTTTTTAGCCATTTTGTCTAGACTTTTTGTTATGACCTTGATCATCTTTGTTAGAAATGGACCTCGTTTCTCTCGACATGATGCGTATTATCCTAACATGGTTAAAGAATGTGTATATCGACACTGTTTATTTCTATGTTTACCGAAATAGGCTATAACCGTCCTTATCATCAAATGCAAATGCAACCAAACTGTTTGTGAGTCGGGCCATATTTCTTGTGTAATTTGGTAATTGTCGGAGTGACTGAGCTACTAGTCAAAAAAGTAAAGTCTCGTCCATATGACGTGGTCACATAGTCTTAGTTCAATTCGGCTTAGTAATTTCGAATGACGTATATACCGAGTCGAGACATGTACTTACGGGCTAATTCATTTCCTTTAAAAACATTGGCATTGACACAGTATAATGATGAAAGGAGATTTAGATCGTATATTATTACCAAAACCACATCAACAGATACACTCGTTTTTTTAGAATGACACGAAGTGTAACGTAAAAACCCGTTTCGTTCGATTTATCTTAACAAGATGACTGATCTTTAATGACGCTTTTATTTTACGACTTATGGTCATTCCAAATAGAAACTAACTTCATTTCTCTTTAACACGATTCGTTTATCCTAATAGGATTAGAAAATGTGAGAAATGATGCCATTATTATATTTGCTAAAGCAGGCTATAACCTTCTTAAATATTGAACACAACTCAACTAAATGTCAATGATTCGAACCATATTCATGAAAGTGTGCATTTTGGTAATAGTCAAAGCGACCGAGCTATTAAACAAAAGCATAGATTCATCCAAATGACTGGCTTATGTAATCTTAGTTCGACTTGGTTTAATATCTTTAGATGATGTACCGTCTTATTAAGTATATTAATGGATCATTTCATTTTCTTTAAGCGTATTTAGATTGACATGTATCATGGTAAAGTGAAACACGAAGCACACATACATCATATCAAAATCGTTAACGAGTAATCCTAAAGGAAACTTGTAAGGCTACTATATGCTAACATGGCTATCGTAGGACCTCACAATTAAGCTTAGACTATTCCTATCGAATGGAATGAGATAGTTCAAATTTAATCATAAGAGGGAAATTTGCGCTAGATTCTTTTGTGTGACTAGGGTTTGTCTAGGGTTTACATAAATGCAGAATGAATGCATACGAAAAAGAATAATATAATATGTCCCCATTAGTGTCTAATAATGTCCTCTAGAATCAATTTTTCACGTCCTAATAGTAGATTTCAAGCCTCGTCCGGAAGACCCAAGGGAATGAAATCGTTGGCGGACTAGTTGTTATCGAAGCGAATTTGATTTAGGAATCGAGCAACTCGGTAGGACCAGAGTTCAGAGATAAGGAGTCGCCACCCGGTTTAAATGGAAAAAAGTAACCGAATCATATGTGGAGACCAGTTGAGTTTGGAAAATTGGGTATGACACATGAAGGCTAGCTTCTTTATGAAAAAAGGCTACTAGGCATCCTATAATTACCCGGTTTGAACCACCGGCCTCCTACTTAACATTACTATACACCTCTAGCCTAACTATATATGCTTTTAAGTTTCAAATTCATTTAAAAACTTTTTCTTTCTCGTTTTGAAAGCCGTTTTGAGCATTTTAGTTAAAGCCATTTAGTTTAAATCAACCATCTGTTATTCACAAATTAATATATATACGGAAATGTAAAGTGCGGTAAAGTAAATTACAACAGTTTTAATATATATTTACATTAAAGTAAAGCAATCCTAATACACATTAAGATATTTAACATGGATATAATAGGCCTTTGAAAATAAATACAAATAATCCCTTCCCTAAAAATCATTTGTACTTCTATATACATACTATATATTATAAAATCAAAGCTATTACATATAAAAGATATTAAATTTGAAAGCATGTGGTAATAAAAATCTATTTGAAAACAATTTAATGATTATTTAGAAAAACATCATTTATTATTTGAAAAATAATAATGTAGAAATCTAATTATTTATATTTATATTACATTTAACACACAAAAAAAACATTTTTAAATATATATATACATATATGAAAAACCAAAAAACTAATTTGGGTATATTTTCATTAAAAAACCAAAAATAGTATTTATATATTAATGCTTTTCAAAACATTCAAAACCTCAAAATTATATTTTGATTAAATATATTTTAATACTTAAAATATATTAAATTTCCCATTTCATCTGCATCAAGCTAAATTAATTTAAAGGACTAAACATGGATATTTTACAACAAAAAGTTCTAAAACTAATATTTACAATAATTGATATAATGATTAATTACAAAAAAAAAAAAAAAACAATATAAATACAACATTGAATATATACGCATATATATAGATAATAAATAATAAGTAGTAATACGTGTGTGTATATATATATATATAAATCTACCATGGATTATCTAGATAACTACCTCGGTATAGAGGTTCTCTTTAATCCAAAGGTCCTTTTTCATAATTCGCAATCGCGTATCGCGAAACCACAGATTGCCTCGATTTCATAGGATCCTTTGAGAAAGCCTAATTTGGAGGTGCATGTCAGGTCATTTGCGAAGGTCCTTGCTGGGAATCTGGATCCGACTCCTTGCTCGTCTGCTGTGATTTCTGATATTGGCGGTCTTCGGTTGGTTAGAATTTCTCAATCTGCCTATGATAGGCGTGCGGCCCTTTGCTCATTATCTCTGATTGGCAGGTTAATCTTAAACAAAGGAGATGGCCGATGAAAGGTTCTTTCTCTTAAGGAAACTTTAATAAAGGTTTGGGGTTTGAAGGATTCTTGGCGACTGATATCTGTCGGGAGAGGCTTTTTTCATGTGGTTTTGGGATCCCAGGAGATCAAGAATCAGTTGCTAGCGTGGGGCATTATCAATACTAAGCCAGGTACTTTTCGTTTGCAACCATGGGTTCCGGACTTTGACCCCTATGCTGAGAAGTCTACAAATGCTCAGGTTTGTGTTAGATTATATTATCTTCCGTTGGAGTATTGGGATCCTCAAATTCTTTCAGATATTTCAAAGGGTATTGGAGGGCTTATACGATTTGATAATACCACTCTTGAAGGTGAGTTTGGTCATTATGCTAGAATGTTAATTGATGTGGATTTGATGAATGAGCTTCCTGTTAAAATGGGTATTGAGAGAGAAGGAAAACAAATTTGGATAGATGTGGTGTATGAGAGATTACCAAGCTTCTGTAAAGTTTGTTCAAACATTGGCCACATGGCTTATGACTGCAGGAAAAATAAAAAACCATTGGAAAAGGTTCTAGAGGCTCTGGTTATTGAAAGAAAACGTACAATGGTTTCACAGGAGAGGAAGTTTGTGAAAAAGCCTAATGCAATTCAGACCGAGGTGCCTGTTCAACATGCCACTTCACGGATTGTTTTTGAGCTTAGGCCTCCTACTGATACTGGTTGTGTGGTGGAGGTTGTTCTACCTGGCAGCCCGCAAATTAGGAAGGAGGATGAATACAGTTGTGATAAAACTGATAGGCCGGATTCACCTAGAATGGACAATATTCTCACTATATATGAGGGAGCTGATTCAGCATCTGAATCATCATCCCGTACTAAATCCTGGGCTGATATGGCAGGGGAGGATGACAATAGCTGGAACACAGTTAGCACTAAGAAAGTAAGGCGGAGGGAAAAAATTATGACAACAACGAAGAATTTGCCAGCTCGAAACAAACGAGCCAGTAAACCTCCGGTCCGTTTTAAATGATCTTTCTTTACTGGAATTGTATGGGTATTCTTAATAGGGATACTCAGGGTTACTTGCATCGTTTGTGTTCTCTTCATAAATCGGATTTTCTTTGTTTAGCTGAGCCTATGGTGGAGTTCAGTTCTGTTAATGAGGCCTTCTGGAGAAGGCTTGGTTTGTCTTTAATTGCTATGAACAATAAGGAGCTTCCAACTCTATGGGTTTTTGCAAAGATTAATTCTTCCATGGTTACCGATATTTGTTTCAGACATGAACAGTTTGTTATTCCGAGTTTGTCTAATTTAAATACTTTTGTCTGCTTTGTTTACGGGAGCGTTTGGGCAAATAGACGTGTTGCTATGTTTGATAATTGTTGAGCGATTTCCGCAAGTGCACGGTATATGCTTGTAGTAATAAAAGATATCGATCCCACGTGGAACGTTTTTTAAACAAAACTTATTTATAATCGGTTAAATTTACTTTTAGGTTTATGATATGGAAAAATCGTTTAATCGGTTTTGGTTTTGAAATTGCTAGAATGAGAATTAGATTAGATTATGAAAATGTTAGAAAATATTCTGATTTAAGAATGAATTTGCAAGATAGGAACTTTTAGTACTTTTTAGAAAAGTAAACAGATGTATTTGTTTGCATTAAGCAAAGAAAACAACTTTAAACTTTGTACGAATTATAAAGATGAAATAAATGACGGATCCTCTAATTAATTGGCTTTGAACATGACAAAACCCTTTCGGGATAGTTGCCCTTAATCAAATTAAAACTCTCTCAAGATAATAATTTGCCTAAGTGTTGAACAAAGTTTTCTTGTAAAGATTTTGAATTAAATACGTTTTAATGAAAACACTAGCAGTCACTTTAGTGGATTGGTTACCATAAGTGCTGCATAAAAATCTATCGAATAGAACATACTTTATTAGATGAAATATAAATTGATACAAGTTTACAGAGAACATGGAGCATTGAATTCTTCGATGGCGTGCAAGTGAACGGGTTGTCAATCCTTTCCTTGGGTTTCGTTAGAGTTTGTCAGGCTCAGGGGCGAATCCTCTACTCAATCTTCTCGTTGAATCTTCGTAATAGAGACTGGGTCGGTCTACTACCAAAATGAAAACTAAACTGGAACAATGTCTAAACGCTACTAAACTTGTTATTATTATGTAAACAATGTGTGTACAGCATATTGCTTTGAACAGAAATGAAATCTAATCTCTGACTCATTTCTGAGTCAGAGTTTCTGCATAAACTCTGCACTAATCTAACTCTCTCAAAAATTCATTGTTTCAACTCTCAATCAACTCTTTATTTATAGATGTTGAAGAGTCGTGAATGAAGTGTCGTGTCCGCTGTGAAGGATCGTGTCCGTTGTGAAGGGACGTCTTTATCCACCCGAATGAACGCGTTTCTTGAAATTTAAACATGTGTTTATTGTGCTTGGCAGAATTTCTGCTCTTACCGAGAATGGAAATTCTCTGCCGAGAATGGAGAATTGATTTTTCAGCCTTCGGACGAAAAAGGGGAAGGTGACTGGCGACGCGTGTCGCGACCGAGAATTTGAGATTCCCTGTCGCGGCCCTAAATTCTCTACCGAGAATTTTGGATTCTCTGCTGAGAATTTGTATTTTTCTCTGTTTCTGACTTCGTCTTTGTCTTCCTTGTATCGGTGTGCTGATTTCTTCATCTTTTGGCTCCTAACTTAGGGGTTTTCCTTCGTTTTTGACCTCTTTTTGTTCCTATTTGGATTTTACCAAATATTTAGGTACCTTGCAAGAAAGAAACATATTCGAACGTACAAGTTTTCTAAATAGATATAAACAGCACAAATTCGTAGCAATATTTGATGTAATTATTGATGATATTTTAGGTATATTTTGGGCTTAACAATGATATTTTGGCTCATCAAAATAGGTTGAATGGGCATTGGGTGCTTCTTGGAGATTTTAATTCTGTCCTTGGATCTCATGAGAAATCGAGATAGGCTCCTGCTTTGCGTCCTTGTATGGAGTTTCGTGATTTTATTGATTCTGGTTCTTTTGTTGATGGTCATACTCATGGGGCCTTCTTTATTTGGTCTAATAGCAGGCCTGGCTCTGTGCGGGTTGAATGTCGGTTGGATAAAGTTTTATTATCCGCTTTATTCTCGGACTTCTGGGAATCGATTTGCAGTTTGGCTTTGCCGCGACATCACTCTGACCATTGCCTTTTGATGTTTAGCTTCTCCAAGGGGAATCGCCCTATCTCTAGATTCAGATTTCAGTCTATGTGGATTCTGCATCCGGGGATTAGGGAGGTGATTGCTGATTTTTGGAATAGAATGCATCCTAGCTTACCTCCTATTCAAGCTTTATGCGATAAACTCAGACGACTTCGGCCGGTGCTCCATCACTGGAATAAAGTGGTTTTTGGTAACATTGATATGTGTCTCATTGAAATACCAAAGTTCTAACCGTAATTCTAACAATAAACAGCCAACTTCCAAACCTCGCCTAATCGGTCGGTAACCTTCTCTATATCTTGTACTTTATCACCTAAAAACATTAAAACATTTAAAAACGTGAGACAAAAATCTCAATAAGAAACTATCAGTTATAAAAACCAATTTTATTTAACATAGCTACATATTTATATTTATAAAGGGATTTAATCAAAACCTTATAAAATATATTCAAAACTTAAGTTCATAAAATAAAATTGGTGTATGTGTATCCATCCTCGAATACCACCCGTGTAGCTTATCATAATATCAATCATATAAATAATAATCGAGATATCTCATTCATATCCTGTTCCTTGCCTAACGTTAGGACTACCAGCCGTGCACTCCGGCCATACTGCCTTTAGGTATGGTCTTACAACTTACAACTCCTATCCCGGGCAATCCTAGATGGACAAAACCATTTTATCTTTCAAAATATCACAACTCATAAAAATCAAATTTGGATTTCAACCCAAAATAATAACAACAATAATCGCAACAGATTTCTCAATCCAAAAACAATTCGTAAGAAATCATCAAATTCATTTTATTCAATATAGATATACATTGAAACCAAAAACATATATGTATATATGTAAATCAACCAAATGAAGCATTAAATCAACATAATCAAGTAAAATATGAAATTCACATAGAAGCATAGTCAATAGCTTCATTTGAACCATAATTTCACAATAAAAAGCAAAATCGTGAAAAATCTCAATTTTACAAAATTCCTACATAACCTTAAAATATCACTTTCTGATCATTCTTTGATTATATATATATATATATATATATATATATATATATATATATATATATATATATCAAAATGTAGTTGATAGTTACTTACCGTGGCTACTAATTGAAGAAAACACACCCGTTCAATTCTCTTCTACATTCTATCTAAGACGTTTCTCTCCAAACACTGCCGAAACTCAAAAACTCTTCGGTTAGGACTTAGATCTATGCATAAGGATGCTATGTTTTAAATTTCGAGTGATTCGGACGGTCCAATCTCCGTAAATCAAAGAAACAGTTCAGAGAAAACTGATGATAAATATAAAAGAAAAATAAAAAGAAAAGGAAAGAAATGATATAATAGTATATCACCGCCTCATATTTGAGATATATATCTCAAATTTGGCAAACATCATGTTTGATCCTCTATCTTTCTATAATCTTTTAAAAATTATCCTAATTTTTAATTTACACTTAAAACCATCGAATTAACCCCAAACTTTTCATATAACACCAAATTAAAAATCACACACCTAATAATTATAAGATATATTACTATCAAGGTATAAATTCTAGAAATTTAGACACGGACGTGACACTAAATGTGGTCATAATTTGTTTTTAAGGGTCTAAATGATGAGGTTTAGGTTTTAGAATAAAAACGAAGATTTTAGAAAATATAAAAAAATATGAAAATTGAATAAAAAATACAGTTACAGGTCTAGTTCCTCATATTTATACCTTATTCGGGTACAATCGAACAAAATACCTTGATTTTTCCTTAGCTCGAGTTAGATTTTAGTTCGTTTCGAGTTTTGAATTCAATCCAACAAAGTTTCGGAGTCTCCAGTGTGTCCTTTCTTGCATTGGGCTCCATTCCTATTTATAGGCATGGAGCTGGGTGTGGCTCACGCCTGGCTCTAAGCTTGAGCCATGCCCATCCATGGGCATGAGCCCTTCGGCTCTCGCCCGTGAAAATAGGTGGCAGTCGAAGGCGGGCCATGGTTAGAGGCCCGCGATCGACATCTTAGGGCTCGTTCATTTCGGACGGGCGTGACTTAGCTGGTGGGTCCGATCGCTCTGTCCCGAGGCTCGATTTGGCGATTAGTATTGGCCGAGGTTGACTGATATGAGCCTGGCGTTTACGTAGGACTTTTCTGAATTTTATTTTTTTGTTGGAATCAAGCATTGTTTATTGTTTATCTCGGGTTTTCATCATAGGTCCTCCGACTCGAGTGTCTCTACCAGTCTCTATGGATTTGTAATAACCTGACCTAAATTATATTATTATTTGACACTCAATTAAAATATTTTATGCATATAGTTTTTTTTTTGTTTGTTTGTTTGAGTTAAAGTTTTATTATGTCTTTAAATAATTGATATTTCAAATAGTATATATATTTTCCTGTCCTTTTAAAATCCTAATTTAATTCTACCGCTACCCCTCCTCGAAACCTACACACACACATATATATATATATATATATATATATATGATTTTAGAAAGAAAAGCCGCCGCCCCTTTTACTGTTGAAATTCATTTCCTGCTTTCTTGAAGAACTGAATCGGAATTGATTGCTTTCCATTCTTTCATTAAAAAATACAAGTAAGTGTTCATGGATTTTAGTTTATTTAATTTATTGTAGAGACATCATCATTACATCTATTAATATTTTGATACCTTACCTTTTTCAACCTATTATGATTCTTGTTGCATCTTTTACCCACTAGATTTATTTGTTCACCTGATACAAATAAAACTGTACTAAACCATTATCTTTATCTTTCTTCTCTACACCACTTTCTTATTCCAATATTATATTGCTATATAAATCTATTTATTAACGTTGTTTACTTTTTAGAGTTATTTCTCTATATTAGAGTTATACAACTAACTTTCTATTTATATGGAGAGGCTGGGGCAAATCCTAGCCTCCTTTTCTCTATATTGAATTATAGCCATTCCATCTACCGGGAGGCCTTTTATTCGGCATGAACCTAAGTAGGGATGACAATCGCTAGGGTATCCACGGGTAATGCCAATCCCAATCCCAAACTCTTAGCCTTTTATTTTTTAATTACCCATCTCATTACCCTAACCGATATACTTTTTACATCTCATACCTGTCCCATTTAATTCACGGGTACCCGTGGGTACCCTTACCCATTAAGAATCAATAAATAAAACAAAGAATATGACAAATTTAACCAAGTATAAATTTAATAAATCATCTATCTAAAAATTGAACAAATTGAACCTTAATTAATAAGAATAAAGTAGCTTAGTGGTATCACTCAATGGTTGAAAAACAAAAGGTTGGGGTTCAAATCTCACGTCTTACATCTAAAAAACAATGATATTTATTAACATATAAAAAAGTTATGATGAGTAACGGGTACCGGGTACCCTGGGGGGTATTCCCATATCTGTCTCATTACCCTAAGGGGTAATGGTTTTGATTCCATACTCGTATCATACCCTTGCATAAAAGGTACGGGTAGTCCCATTAGGATCGGTTGTGTCGCGTATCCGTGGGTACAGTACACGTTGTCATCCCTAAACCCGAGCAAGTCTAACAAATATATAAGGAGATAAAGATGCTTTAAGTCAATAGTATCGCTAAATTGTCCAGTTTGGCATGATTTTTTGACACGTTTGTACATCAATCAAAATAAAACACATAAACAAAATATGTGAAATAAGCTAATTCACTAATAAAAATAAAATAAAATAAAACATTAATCTGCGCAATGGAAACTTGGTCCATAAAAATTAAACTGATTAATTAACTTAGTATCCATATTGGATGAAATCAATTTGGATAAGTTAGCTGTTAAAGCTTACAAAATATTAGGCAAAGAGTAAAGACTAATATTTTGAATACAACATAGTAAAATATTACCAAATAATAGGTAAGTGGTTAAAAATCAATTTTTGGATAGGCCAGATTTGGAACAGCGTGGTTTAAACCTAAATAAATTGGATTAGAATAGTTAAGAAATGGATGAAATTGATCTAATCATCAAATTTGTAGTGAACTTTTGACATTAATTTTTCAAATCCTAGTATTAATATTTTTAGTAAACATTGTATTCGGTAAACATACAAATCCATCATTTAAATGCTTGGAAAGCTAAAGAGCTGTTTTTAAGAATATGTGAAAATGATATCTATTGAAAAAGCAGCTTTTACAATTTTTTAGAAATACTCGTATTAAATTTATTCCCGATAAAAATAGGTCTAACTTTCAACTTAATTTTAAAAATACTACTAAGTTTCTATTTGATTTCAAAAATAACTACTTTAAACTTTTTCTATTTATTAAACACCCTTGTTTTTTTCAAAACATACTCTGTTAGCTATAATAATGTCAAATTGTGTCATAAAGTTAACAAAAACTAATCTCTACTGACAAGTTTTGCATGATTATATAGTTTAAAACACCACGAAGTAATCATGCTTTCATTTCCAAATTAATGACTCGGTTAAGCATACTTTTTTTTTCAAAACTATGTATCTTATTTTTTTCATCAAAACCTATTTACCTTTTATTTTGTATTTGTTAGCGATATTTTGCGAATATGCTAATTTCAACCTTGTCATGTGTGGTTAGGGTGCGGGCGTGCCAGAGAAATTATTTCTCAATTATTAAAGACGGTTAAGTTTATGGAATTGCGCGCCAAAACTTGAAATCTTAAACGAAGCGATTGGCGAGGGACGCAAGGATTGAAAAAGTCCCTCTTGGGTCTCTAGCGCCGTTATAGAAACTTTGCTAGGTAAATTGTTTTATTTAAGCTAATGCGGGTAAATTGAAGACGAGAAAATAAAGGAATTTAAAGTGCGAAATTGACACGAAATTTGGTGAAAAATCGGTATTTTATTGATGTAAATCAAGGTTTGAATACATATGTTTGAGGTAAGCAATAACATTAAAAATGAATTACAATCGAAGAACTTCTATACTAAACATATAGCTAATTCAATTGAAATGGAAGAACAAATCAAATACAAGGAATTGAAATGCAAATAAAATAAATTGGAATTTAACAACAAACTCGGAGCCACAATAGCTATCTCGGATTGATGTTGAATTTTGGTGTCGGCCGAAAGTTCTTGGAGAGCTGCAACCGGTTGGGCCCGTACGGTATATGATCTTGGCAATAGCAAACGTTGGTAGGCAAATGGGGCAGATTTAAACTTTGACTTTGGGGAGCTTGGTTGGAGTGCTTAAGAACACGGAATTGGGCAAGTAAATAGTGTAAATTGAACTTCGGGAAGTCAGAAACAACTATCTATAAGGGATCGAAGGCTAAAACGGACTTTAAATAGACGAAATTGGGGATCGAAAATAACTGGACGAATCTGGAAAATTCTGGGCAGAATGTCTAAAATGATTTGGGCTGGAAAGATCTGCTTGTAAATAGAGTTTCTGAGCACGGAATTGGGAAAGTAAATACACTAGATCGAACTTCAGAATGTTAGGAACAACTTTGTCGAAGGGATTGAAAGCAAAACATGACTTTAAACAGACGAAATCGGGCTTTGAAAGTAGTTAGACGAATCTGGAAAATTAATTTGAAAACAGAGTTTTAGCTAAGAATTGAGCAAATTGAAGGCTTGGAATGCTAAATTGAATTGGAAAGGACTTGGAAAGAGGCTATTGAAACTTGGATTGGAGCTAAAGAGAGCTAAAAAAAAGGAATCGAAGCTAAGAAAAACGAAGAACGAAAAGAAGAACTTTGAAGAACTTGAAGAACTAAACTTAAGAACTAAGAACTTAAAAACTAGAAACTAGAGAGCATTGCGAGTAACCTTTAGAGAGGGGTTTGTATGTGTGTTGAGTGTGTTTTTTAATGAAGGGGAGGGGGTCTATTTATAGTATTTTGGAGTGGCATTTTGGTAATTATTCAGTGTCATTTTGGTAATTAGTCACCAACTAACTCAACTACCTCCATGCCACATCACCCCACTACCTCAACTTCCACTAACTACCATCAACTTCCATTGACTACTTCCAACTGTTGCTAGAAGAGACGATACGCCCCGCGTATGTCCTACTACGCCCTGCGTGTTGGCGGATACTGGGCCTTGTGCGTTTCTTGTTGGTTTCTACGCGTGTCGTCTCTGGTGTCGCGTCCCGCGTGAAGGAGTACGCCCTGCGTATTGGTGGATACGCCCTGCGTATTGGAGCTTCTGATCTTGGAACACTCTGTGGATGCGTCTTACGCATGACGTATTGACAAGTGCGTCCCGCGTAAGAAAGTACGCCCCGCGTAAAGTGAAGGATGCGCTGCGTATTGAGTTTTTGACATTGATTTCTCCGGACGCCTTGTTTACGCGCTGCGTATTGAGGACACGCCCCGCGTGGTGCCGGGCTCTCTCATGGGTTGAAGGTTAGCTTGCACGTGTATTATTTCTAGAAAATATAAACTATATCCTAAAAACATAACCCAAGCATTTTATATACATAAAAATAATTATTTTATTTTTTGGGCCAACAATTGCCCCCCTCTTTTGTGCATAAATGAATTAGTAATAATAAAATTTATGTACAAAAGAAGTTTTATTAAATACTTTCTTTTTTTTTTCTTTAAGATAATAGAGAAAAGAATCCTGCAGGATTTTAGAATTTGAATTCCTTGGAACTCTCTATCTTAAACCATCTACAACTCTTCTTTTTTTTGTTATCTTTGTTTCTGCCATTTTCTTTTTCCCCAAGCTCAACAAGCATTCAGAATCAAGCTTTCAATCTTCCAAATATGGGTATGCTAACTATTTTTCTTTTCTTTCTCTTTCTTTTGCTTTTGTGTATGTAGAATCATATTCATTGAAAAAGATGATAAATTGAATTGGAATTAAATATAAGAATTTTAGAGCTACCATGTGTGAATGTGATTGTATTGCTGAAATTCTGTGTCTGTCTGTCTCAGCTGCGTGTTCATATTCTGACACCATTCACGCTGATTCTCGCTTAGGCATAACACTTGGCTTGCAGGAGGTAATTTTCAATGAAATTTGCAATTTCCTGACCATGTATTTGAAGGTAGCATCCATAGGCTCAATTGATCGTGTTTATACTTCAATTTCAGGATAGTGTCTTTACTATTAGTCCTATTGCTGCGAATAATTCCCCTTTACCCCCATATCCCATGAGCAGTTCTACCGAATTGGCCCTTCATAGAAAAACTTATCAATTCCCTGCAAGTAAGAAAGGACTGATATTTCCTCGCTGTTACATTGGGTGGAATGACCTTGTAGATCGCCTATAGCCGAGATATGCGAGTATTTGGAACCAAGTTGGCATTAGGGATTTTATTCGTCTGACCCGTCATGAAATTACTCCTTGTGTGAATGTACTGGAGGGGGTGCTGAATTATTGGTCGCCGGTGTGCAATTCGTTGATCCTTCCGCTGGGTCCCATGTCTATCACCTTACGTGATGTAGTGGCTTTGACGGGGTTGCCTATTATCGGAGAGGAGGTCCCGAGTTGTGTTGAGACGAATGCGTTTCCTGAAGTGAAGGCTATCTTATCCAAAGAGGCCGGGACTTATGTCCAAATGATCAGAAGGAAATTGGACAAGAGGGAATTGGATGATGAGGATCATGTGCATTTTCTATGGATGATGCTTAGCAATTATATTTTTGAGCCGTTAGGCCTCAGACCTACTGCAGAAATATTGATCATTGCTAAGGCTCTGGCTTCGGGCCGTCGTTTAGCTCTTGGCACCATGTTGTTGGCCTCAACATTCCACCGTCTAGCTCTTACTGTTGAGGATAGACCATTTATAAAACCTAGAGGTGGTTTGTGGCTGCTGCAGCTGTGGCTTTTTATTTATTTCCCTCATCTGGCCACCGCCTCGTCAATGGAGACTTTGGGACATCTTGGCATGGACCTTTGCTACAGCTCTTCGAGTTTGGCTGTTAGTGTAGTTGTGAGATTTCTTCGTACTTTGGTGCCATCTACTCATAACAAGCTGTTTCTTTTTTGGGAAAAAGATAACTCGTGTCTACCATCTTGGGCTCTCTCTTACTTATCTGCTGCCCCCCATGAAGGTGCTGAATGGTGGATGACGGTATGTGCGACACGTCGGTTACACCATGGGGTGAACCGAACTAGAATCTCGCGCTCATCAAACCCTGGTTTGACCTTATATGCACCCTGTCTTTGGGCACGTCAGTTAGGCTTTTTCCAATCTATCCCAGGGCAACTCCCATTTCCTACCCTTTCTCAGCGGTGTGGGGCTAGTGATGAAGATATAGCGGCTGCGGTTCTGGATGCGGGATATGATCAGGGACCACTTCTGCTTGGATCGGATCAACCTTCGTTTGATGCTTGGTGGGAGACCGTTTTTCAGCATTGTATCCCTCCTGTTGGTAAGCTCTTTTTATTTATTTTATTATTTTCATTTTTCTATATATATATTTTTTATAATTTTTTTTTTGTAGACTCAAGCGGTAGCTCAGGGAAAGACAACAATCCGAATTTCCTAGCTCCGAATGAGCTTGACGCCAACGACAAGGGCAAGGGAAAGGCAGTCATGATGGATGAAGGAGAGCAGGTGGCTATTGCAGCAGGGCCTTCCGCGAGACAAATGGAAGAAGAAGACGACTCCGACGAGGGCCTATACTTCGGTTTCGAGGATGAAACACTGGATCAACTGGGGGAACGTTGGAACTTGACGTCTTCGCTCAGCACCTTGTCTCTTGATGAGGACTCGACTGAGGTGGCTATGACTCCATTGCAACTTCCGGCACGAACCCATCTTCCTTCCGCGTCTTCTCTGAACCGACTGGTCCTTGCGCCATTGTCTCAGGTTTGTATGATCTTGCTAATCTGTTACTTATGAGTCCTGCTTGAGATAAATTGTTTAGATTGATTGATTGAATTGCTGAAATATGGCAGGAATCAGCTCTTGTGCGTCCTTTGTTGGTCCCTGTCGGTCTTAAAGCTGATAATCCTTTTGCCGGTTTGGATTTTTCATTTTTGAAATGACCATCTACTGCTGCAGCTGACTCATCCTTGCCTAGTGATGACTCGTTGAGTGACGCTCGTGCCAATCTTAGCAAGCTCGTTGCTTCTCCTCTTGATTCCTGGACTCCCACCCGTATTGCAAGGGCAATGACTGATGATCTAATGATGGGTGCGTGTGCTCATCCTTTCAAGACTGAGCCATTGAAATCCGCCAAGAACCATGTGTTGTTTTGCTATCAGTCCTATGTTACTGAGAAAAACGTGGCAGCAGGTCTCGCAGCTCGAGTTAGATCAAATATGGCAGAGTTAGAGGCCTACAGCAAGAAGTTTAATGCTCTGGTTGATGCTGAAGAAGCGGATATGCAACGATTGGCCAAAATTGCAGCTGTAGAGGAGCGTCTTTTAGCATTGGAGAAGGAGGTGGCTGAAGCTCGAGCGTCCAAAGCGGAAATGGTTAGAGCCAGTTCCGGGTTTAGAGCTTGTTTCCCGCGGATGGAGGAAGAGCTGGCCCGTGAGAAAGATCGGTTGGCCAATCATTATGATGAGATGTTGGCATGGCACTGACAGAGCGAGCAACACAAAGAGGCTGCCTCTAAACTTTGTGAATCTTGGGCAAAATACCCAAAGCCTGATTTTTGTTTGTTTTCGTGAGGTATGTTCACGGGTTGCCCGTACTTTCCCTCTTTGTTTTGAGTTTGTACGCTCATTCTTTCATTTATTTATTCATGTAGCACGAATGGACATTGTTTTGTGAGTTTATTACCGTTTGAACATTTGCTATATATTCTTTTTGGCCATGGCACATTTATTCTTTTATTGACGAACACTTACTTATAGCACTTGAAAAGACAATATACAAATGCCCAGAAAAATTGCAAATGCCCAGAAAAAGAGCGCATACGCCCTGCGTGTACCTGGTTACGCCCCGCGTATTCGAGCTCCTGATCCTGGTGTGTATAGTCAATGATAACTACGCGTGGCGTCTTTGGTGTTACGCCCTGCGTAGTCGAGCTCCTGGAGTCTGTCTTTTACACACGTCTAGTACACGTCCTGCGTATGGGGGAAGTGCCTTGCGTGTTAGAATGCACGCCTCGCGTATTGTCGAACACGCCCTGCGTGTTGGTGCTCCTGAACCTGAAATGCCTTATTGATGCATTTTACGTGTGGCGTCTGTGGTGTGCGCCGCGCGTAGTTGAGCCTCTTCTACGTCTTGCGGGCTGGTTGCTACATTAATTACGTCCCACATACTTTGGAAATATTTCTTCAAGTATTTGCCGTTAATGTATCTCCTGTGTGGTTCTCCGCCCAAGCTCTTTAACCAATACGCGTTCCCGGGAAGCACCTTGTGGATTTTAAATGGTCCTTCCCAGTTGGGCGACCACTTTCCAAGCTCACGGTCCTTCGTCCCAATTGGTAGGATTAGCTTCCACACTAGTTCGCCTTCTCTGAAGCCTTTCTTTTTGACTTTCTTGTTGTACACGTCTTCCACTTTCTTCTTTTGGATCATCATGCAATCGAGCGCTTTCTGCCTTTCGTAGTCCAAATCTTCTAGTTCCATGGTCATGGCTTGTACATAATTGTCTGGCTCCAAGTCATTCTGACGCATTACTCGCAATGAAGGTACGATGACTTCTAATGGTATTACTGCATCATGACCAAATGTTAGGAAAAATGGACTCACTCCGGTCGCTCGTGTCTTAGACGTTCGCATGGCCCACAGTGTTTCTGAGAGAACTTTGTGCCATTCTCTAGGATTGTCTTCTAGCATCTTTTCCAAGATTTGGATCAGGATCTTGTTGGACGCCTCAGCTTGACCATTCGCTTGTGCATAAAATGGAGTGGAATGAATCAACTTAATCCCGTATTCTTCCACGAACTCATTCATATCTTCGCCTGTGAACATGGTTCCTTGATCCGTGGTAATGGATTCTAGAATTCCGAATCTATGAATTAAGTTCTCTTTGATGAACTGGATTACTTGCGCTTGGCCGACTTGCTTCATTGGTGCTGCTTCTACCCACTTGGAGAAGTAATCTGTGGCCACTATGATGAAACAATGGCCTTTTGATGAAGCTGGAAATATTTTCCTAATTAGATCGATAGCCCATCCTCTAAAAGGCCATGGTTTCACAACTGAGTGTAACTCTTCTGAGGGCACCCGTTGGACTTGGCCATACAATTGGCACTTCTTACAACCCTTCGCATACGTGATGCAATCTCACAGGATCGTGGGCCAGAAATACCCATGGCGATTAATAAGCCACCGCATTCTCCTTCCTGATTGGTGAGCTCCGCATATGCCTTCATGGACTTGCTTCATGACCTCCATTGCTTTTGGGAAACCGAGGCATTTAAGTAGCATTCCGTCGTAGCTCTTACGGTACAAATCACCTGCCATCAACATGTAATTTCGAGATTGAATGCTCAATGAATATTTCACTTTTTTGGATGGGCCATTGAGGTAGTCGGTAAATGGTTTCCTCCAATCCTGAGCTAAGTTGATGTCGATGTCGAATGATTCAAACTGGACACCTCTGTCTGCCACGGATGGATGACCTTGTCTCCTGATGATGACGACTTTGTATGCTGTTTCTTTGGAGATCTTCATTCCAGAAGCGATTTGGGCTAACTCGTCAGCTTCCCAGTTGTCATTTCTTGGAATATGCTCCAAACTGACCTCATCAAACATTTCCAGAAGTTGAATTGCAAACGCGAAATAAGGTAGCAAAGATAAACTTAAGCATTTATATTCTCCTGTTAGGTGCCGGATAACCAATTGTGAATCACCGAAAATCTTGACCTCTTTCGCTCCTAGGTCTATCAAGATTTCTAAGCCGATGATTCGAGCTTCATATTCGGCCTGGTTGTTCGTGCATTCAAAATCCAAGTTTACTGCTAATATTGTCTTAGTCCCGGATGGGGCTGTGATGATCACTCCTGCTCCGTTGGAACTATCTGTGCTTGAACCATCGAACTTCAACTTCCATGGTTCTTTGTGCGTCAGATAAATTGGCAGTTCTGCTTCCTCAGGATATTGAAAGTTGGTTGGGTGATCGGCTACAAAATCTGCGATTGCTTTCCTTTTTATCGAGGATTGCGGGAGATACACCAAAGTGAACTCGGCCAATGCTAGTGACCATTTTCCTATTCTTCCTGAGAGGATAGGCTGGTTTAGCATGTATTTGATCAAGTCGGTGCTAGCAATCACATAAACTCTCGCTTTGAGCAGGTAATGCCTCAACTTTGTGCAAGCGAAGTAGAGAGCCAAGCATGTCTTCTCGACTGGGCTGTATCTTGTCTCTGCCGATAGCAAAGTTCGACTTAGATAATAGATGGCTTGTTCATGACGGTTTGCATTGTCTTGGGCAAGCAAGCATCCAATTGACTCGTCGGTTGCTGATATATAGAGCTTGAGTGGAGTACCCTCCCTTGGTGGCATCAACATAGGCGGGTTGCTCAAGTAAGTTTTGATCTCTTCGAATGCCGCTTGATGCTTGTTGTTCCACTTGAAGCTTTCTTCGTCTTTGAGCCTTAACAGATCTGAGAATGCTTTGGATTTTCCAGCCAAGTTTGATATGAATCGTCTCAGGTAGTTTACTTGGCCCAAGAACCGCTGCAACTCCTTCTTATTTTTCGGAGGTTGTGCTTCTTTGATTACTTTTGCCTTATTATCGTCAATCTCGATCCCTCTTTGATGGACTAGAAATCCGAGGAAGTTTCCTACTTTGACTCCGAAGGCGCACTTTAGAGGATTGAGTTTCAAATTGTACTTACGCATCCGCTCGAAGCTCTTCCTCAAATGGCCGACGTGTTCTGTCTCTCGCTTGGATTTGACAACGATGTCGTCTACGTATACTTCCATGGAGGCGCCGAGTAAATCTTGAAAAATGGCATTCATTGCTCTTTGGTATGTGGCGCCGTCATTTTTCAAACCGAATGGCATGACGACCCATTCGAACGTACCAATTGACCCCGGGCATCGTAATGCCGTTTTTGCAATGTCTTCTTCGGCAATGGGGATTTGGTTATATCCCGCATAGCAATCGCAAAGAGATATTAATTCATTTTTAGACACGACATCTACTAGCATATCGGCAATAGGAATCGCATAGATGTCTTTTGCCGTAACTAGATTTAGATCGCGGAAATCTACGCATATGCGTAATTTACCGTTCTTTTTTACTACAGGCACGACGTTAGATAGCCATACCACGTACTTTGCTGGTCTGATGAATTTAGCCTTGAACAACTTTTCTATTTCTTCCTTCACCTTGCCTTCAACCTCTTTGCTCATCCTTCTTGTTGGTTGTTTGAAAGGTTTGAACTCCGGTTTGATTGGCAATCTATGTTCCACTACGTCTTTGCTCAACCCGGGCATTTCGTCGTAATTCCAAGTGAAACAGTCTTTGAACTCCCGAAGCAAAACGATGATGGCTTCCTTTAACGTTGGGCGTAGTAAGCTATTGACGAACGTAACCCGAGGTTCCTCTTCTGTCCCTAGGTTCACTTCGTCTAGAGGGTCGACTGCCATGGAACCTTCATCTTCTAACTTCGGGTTCGCCCTTTTCAGATCTTGTAATTGGATTTCTTCTCCTTGAGGATCTAGTTCTGCTATCCCTTTGGGTGCTTCGATTTCTGAGACCCTCATGTCGTCCTCCTGGTATAGTTTCTCCGCTAGTTGTTGTGCATTCAGTTTTGATATAGCGGCTGAAGCTACCGCTTCTTTTCCGGATGTTGTCTTAATCATGGAATCTCTTCAATTATCGGTTCATCACAGAATGGCCTTCGACGGGGCACGATTTTCGTTGGCCTTAGGATATTCTTAATCTCTTCGCCACATGATTGCTCTTTGTAATTGGATCCCACTCGGATTGGGCCTACAGATTCCTCGTAGAGTCTAGCCTCGACTACATCTGAGTAGGTTTCGAATGGTTTCTCATTTGCCCGAATGACTTCCACCTCGTCTCCCTTCCAGAACAGAAGAAGTTGGTGCAAAGACGAAGGGATGCATGAGTTGGAGTGAATCCAATCTCTCCCTAACAGTGCCTGATAACTCGCGGTTGAATTTACCACGAAGAAAGCGGCCATGGTGGTGTGAGAGCCAACGGTGAGTTCCAATGGTAGGACACCGTATGTCTTTGCAATTTCTCCCGTGAAGGCTGAAACTGACACCTCTGATGAGATTATATCTTCCTCTGATTTCCCTAAGGCTAGGACCATCTTCATCGGCATGATGTTAACGGCTGATCCATTATCGATGAGCACCCTGGAGATTGGTTTTCCATCTACATGAGCCTTGACGTATAGAGGTTTGATATGTTGAGTCATCCTTGGAGTGGGCTTGTCAAAGTAAACCCTCTTCAGGCCCTCTTCACCCGATGCCTTTGGTGCTGCGTCTTCTTGCTCCTTGTACTCAGGCTTGGGGAATTCTTTTTTGATTTCTTCGCTTCTAAAGTCCGAAGGTAAGATTAAAGAGGTAGCTGCACAATCTACCCGTATGATGAAATCTCCAACCCGGATCTGGAGGTTCTTCTCTTGGTTTTTTCCTTCTCTTTTCACATCGTTGGAGTTGACGCTGGATGACTCCTTTTGACTATTTCTCTTTTCTGCCTCTCTTTTCCTTAATCTTCTCTTTGCATTCCTAGAGAGGCCTTGGGAATTTCTTGTGGCTATTCAATTTCCATTGATCGACGGGGGACGTACTCGGAGGTGTCATGAAACACGGCCGTTATTGTTGCACGTCTCTTTTCTTTGCGTTTTGCGACTGCTTTGAGCTGTCCTCCAACTTAGATGGCGTCGCTTTTGGTACCCATATCTGTCGGATTCTCATGTCGCCCTGTTGCTTTCCTTTGCCCCCTCATACTAGTGAAGTGGCATTGATCATATTGGCTACCGGGAATGGGTCCTCGTCGATCAGCATGCTTTCTTTCTTTTCCGGGAATTGGAGTATCCCGCGGTTAATCCTATCCTGCACGGTATTTCTAAAACCAAAACATGCTTGAGTGTTGTGGCTCCAGTTGTCATGATACTTACAGTAGTCTCGTCCGCGTATTTCCTCTTTGGATGGGATCACATGTCTAGGAGGCAGCGTGATGAATTGTTCTTTTAACAGGTAGTCGAAGATCTCTTCCGTCTTCGAGACATCAAACGTATATTGGGTGGTTGGGATCCTCTTGACCACCTCCGGTGCTTTGGGATTTTTAAACAACACGGGACACGTTCGAGATCCGGTGTTTGTTAAATCGGCGATGGCTACCTCATGTGTTTGTACATCCCCTTGGTAGCTTCCCACAGAGTTCTTCTTACGTCGATGATCTTCCCTCATCAACTCCTCGTACTCTGAAACCTTGGCCACCAACTCGTAGTAGTCGCGGAAATCTATCCCCTGAAATTTCTTCCGGTTTTCAAATGCCAACCCACGTTGGGCAATCTTCACGAACTCGACCTCGGGGATATTGATTCGACAACGATGTCGCATCTTTTTGAATCGGTTGATAAAATTTTCAACCGATTCTGCATGTCGTTGCGTCATTCGGGACAGCTCCGCAACACAGATCTCGGGCTCCGTTCGATAGAACTGGTTGTGGAACAGTCTTTCCATTTGTTCCCATCCATGAATGGATCCGGATGGTAAGGTGGTGTACCAAGAGAAAGCTGGTCCCGTTAGTGAACCTGGGAATAGCCGCAAGCGTAACATGTCGAAGTTTGTATCCATGCTCAAACCGCTGCACTGAAAGGTGAAGTGTGCCACGTGCTCCACAGTGGATTGCCCTTCTTCCCCTGAAAATAAAGAGAAATCAGGTACTCTAAAGTTGTGGGGTAGAAGGTATAGCTGATCGTAGTGCCGTGGATAGGGTTTCTGGAACTCGGGTCGGTATACTTCCCTTACGGCTGGCCCATAGATCTCTTGGACGATGTTTCTTATGCGTTGGGCTTCTCCCAAGTTGTTGGTGGCCTCCATGCGTGTATGCGTCGTCCGTTGTGCTTGAAAGTTGGTTTGTCTCACATTGCCCCCCACATTACGAGCATAGCTTTCCTCGTAATTTTCGGCATGGTTACTAGGTCCTGTATGAGATCTAAACTGTTGTTGAGGTGGCGGGACTTGAATAGGTTCTAGGCTGATCCTGTCACCACGCTCATTGAACCTGAGATTCTCTTCTCGAGCTGGTGGCGGGGTATACCTTTCCCCAGCTCCTGATGTCGGTGTTTTCTTCCCACCGTCTACCGGTCCTTGAGATGTTGACCTTTGTGTGAACAGCTCGGCACACTTTTCTGGGATTTTGCTGATCTCTCCGGTTAAATCAACGATCCTTTCCTCGAGAGCTGGTCCCTTGTTGGAATTGTTCACCGCCTCGTTGTTGGCTTGCATTGCCTTGCACACATCCTCATAACTTTCTCTCATGGATTGCGAAAATCCATGTAGAAATTGGTCGATCTGCTTTTCTAGCTTTGCTAAAAATGGTGCCATGTCGAATATGGGTGAGCCTTGAGGTGGTTGTTGGTTTGCACCTCCGCTATTGTTCACGGTTTCTGCCGAATAACCTTCAGGCATGCCGGGTTCGTTGCTCTGATCCCGGTTCTGATTTTGACTCTCTTCGGAGTCCGATGGGATGGGATCTTTCCCCGTGTTCTTCCTAGGAGGCATTCTCCGTGAGTACTTATAAGTGAAAATGATGAAATTAAGTTAGTAATCTAAATTTGAAAAAAGAAAGAACAAGAAAATAAACAAATGGAACAAAAGCAAAGCATGAAAAATGAGTGGTTTAAAAACTGACTGAAAGAAACGAGTTTTGGAATTTTTGGCAAAGCCTAAATAAAAAGTAGTTCGTCCCACTGGGCGTGCCAAAAATTGTTAGCGATAGCTAATAAATTTTGGTAAAGTGGAAGTGGGGCGAAAAAATAAATGTGATATGAAAAAAAGTTACGGAAGAAAATAGGCACAAAAACGGGTTCTAAGTTTTTGGCAAAGCTTAAAAATAGGTCCCACTGGGCGTGCCAAAAATTGTTAGCGTTAGCTAATAAATTTTGGTTTGGTAAAGTGGGATAATAAGTGTGGAAAAAATTAAGAAAGTAAAAAAAAAACGAGTATAGACACAATTTTTGGCAAAAGCCTAAAACAAAGGTCCCATTGGGCGTGCCAAAAATTATTAGCGATATTTTGCGAATATACTAATTTCAACCTTGTCACGTGTGGTTAGGGTGCGGGCGTGCCAGAGAAATTATTTCTCAATTATTAAAGACGGTTAAGTTTATGGAATTGCGCACCAAAACTTGAAATCTTAAACGAAGCGATTGGCGAGGGACGCAAGGATTAAAAAAGTCCATCTTGGGTCTCTAGCGCCGTTATAGAAACTTTGCTAGATAAATTGTTTTATTTAAGCTAATGCGGGTAAATTGAAGACGAGAAAATAAAGGAATTTAAAGTGCGAAATTGACACGAAATTTGGTGAAAAATCGATATTTTATTGATGTAAATCAAGGTTTGAATACATATGTTTGAGGTAAGCAATAACATTAAAAATGAATTACAATCGAAGAACTTCTATACTAAACATATAGCTAATTCAATTGAAATGGAAGAACAAATCAAATACAAGGAATTGAAATGCAAATAAAATAAATTGGAATTCAACAACAAACTCGGAGCCACAATAGCTATCTCGGATTGATGTTGAATTTTGGTGTCGGCCGGAAGTTCTTGGAGAGCTGCAACCGGTCGGGCCCGTACGGTATATGATCTTGGCAATAGCAAACGTTGGTAGGCAAATGGAGCAGATTTAAACTTTGACTTTGGGGAGCTTGGTTGGAGTACTTAATAATACGGAATTGGGCAAGTAAATAGTGTAAATTGAACTTCGGGAAGTCAGGAACAACTTTCTATAAGGGATCGAAGGCTAAAACGGACTTTAAATAGACGAAATTGGGGATCGAAAATAACTGGACGAATCTGGAAAATTCTGGGCAGAATGTCTAAAATGATTTGGGCTGGAAAGATCTGCTTGTAAATAGAGTTTCTGAGCACGGAATTGGGAAAGTAAATACACTAGATCGAACTTCAGAACGTTAGGAACAACTTTGTCGAAGGGATTGAAAGCAAAAAATGACTTTAAACAGACGAAATCGGGCTTTGAAAGTAGTTAGACGAATCTGGAAAATTAATTTGAAAACAGAGTTTTAGTTAAGAATTGAGCAAATTGAAGGCTTGGAATGCTAAATTGAATTGGAAAGGACTTGGAAAGAGGCTATTGAAACTTGGATTGGAGCTAAAGAGCTAAAAAAAGGAATCGAAGCTAAGAAAAACGAAGAACGAAAAGAAGAACTTTGAAGAACTTGAAGAACTAAACTTAAGAATTAAGAACTTAAAAACTAGAAACTACAGAGCATTGAGAGTAACCTTTAGAGAGGGGTTTGTATGTGTGTTGAGTGTGTTTTTTAATGAAGGAGAGGGGGTCTATTTATAGTATTTTGGAGTGGCATTTTGATAATTATTCACTGGTATTTTGATAATTAGTCACCAACTAACTCAACTACCTCCATGCCACATCACCCCACTACCTCAACTTCCACTAACTACCATCAACTTCCATTGAATTCTTCCAACTGTTGCCGGAAGAGACGATACGCCCCGTGTATGTCCTACTACGCCCTGCGTGTTGGCGGATACTGGGCCTTGTGCGTTTCTTGTTGGTTTCTATGTGTGGCGTCTCTGGTGTCGCGTCCGGTGTGAAGGAGTATGCCCTGCGTATTGGTGGATACGCCCTGCGTATTGGAGCTTCTGATCTTGGAACACTCTGCGGATGCGTCTTACGCATGACGTATTGACAAGTGCGTCCCGCGTAAGAAAGTACGCCCCGCGTAAAGTGAAGGATGCGCTGCGTATTGAGTTTTTGACGTTGATTTCTCCGGACGCCTTGTTTACGCGCTGCGTATTGAGGACACGCCCCGCGTGGTGTCGGGCTCTCTCATGGGTTGAAGGTTAGCTTGCACGTGTATTATTTCTAGAAAATATAAACTATATCCTAAAAACATAACCCAAGCATTTTATATACATAAAAATAATTATTTTATTTTTTGGGCCAACAGTATTAAAGTTAAAATCTTATTTTTACTAAATTTAAACATTTCATCGAATTAAAAGTTTTATTACATAATGATAATAATAATAATAATAATAATAATAATAATAATAATAATAATAATAATAATAAGAGGGAAAAGTAAAAAAAGCTATAGTTTAAAAGTTTGCAAATAATTTCTACCAAAAAAAAAGTTTGCAAATAATATGTTATAGACTTTTGTATTTATTTACAACTGTAGGTTTTAATTGGTGAACACTTGAGTTTTCTAATAAATTTATTTGTGAGGACTTTAATGCGTTGAGAAGTTTCACTTTGTTTAACTATTTCTTCATTCTTTATTCTTTTACTCTTTTTTCTTCTTTTATCAAATTTGTCCTCGTTTTAGTTTAGTATTCTAGTGATGCCAACATAGTTGAGATGTCTACTGGATTTTCCTTTTCCTAACTGCCCACCTTTATTAAAAAAAAAATGATAAAAATTGGTTCTTCCACATCAATATCATTATTATTATTATTATTATTATTATTATTATTATTATTATTATTATTATCCGCAATCATACCGCCGCATATTTATTTCATAAATATATATGTGGGAATATAGTCATTAATAATAAGATAATATTTTTTATTATTTGTTATTATTATTATTATTTGAATGGTGTGTGATTTTATGATGCACGTAATATTATAATAATAATAATAATGGGGAAAAGTAAGGGTATTAGTTTAAAATTTACAAATCATATGTTCTGTTAACCAATAATAATAATAATAATAATAATAATAATAATAATAATAATAGTAGTAGTAGTCGGAGAAAGTAGATGAAAATATAGTTTAAAATTTGTAAATAATATGTTTTGTCAACCAATAATAATAATAATAATAATAATAATAATAATAATATAATAGAAAAAGTAAAGGAAAATATAGTTTAAAATTTTGCAAATAATATCTTCTGTTAAACATGGTATTTTCTGTTAGACTTTAATTTATTTTTGGTAGGAACAGGAAAGGAAAAACAAAAACAAAAACCAGAAAACCTAGCCTGGGATTAGCCTAGGGAAGCTAACCCCCACCACATCTTCCATAAGAAAAGAGTGAAGATAATCAGGAGGATAAGAAAAGGTAGTGACGCCCATCATCCTCTCATGCCCAGCAGTCGCCAAACGATCTGCTACCCGGTTCTGCTCTCTGAAGATGTGACTAAAATTTATGAAATCAAAGGAAGAGCAAAACCTTCTAATTCCTTTGATAAGATTCTGGCTATTTAAACAAATAACATTTCTTTCGGAAATCATTTTGATAGCCTCAAGATTGTCAGATTCTACAATCAATTTCTTCAAACCCAGATTCATGGCAAGCTTAAGGCCAGAAAAGATCCCCCAAAGCTCAGCCGAAAAGGACGAACCCAAACCCAGATTCTGAATAAACCCAGACACCCAGGCACCCCCATCGTCTCTCAGAACACCTCCTGCAGCAATCTTGCCGTCCTTCAGGCAAGATCCATCAGTATTTAATTTCACCACTCCTTCCCTAGGCCTGCACCAACCAAGGAGGTGAACTGTCTTCTTCTGGGTTGACCTCGCAAGAGAATCTCCTTTGAAGCTATCAGTAATATTGAACATTTTTCCGAGAAGAACTCAATTAAATTAGGAATAGAAACAGATTTTCTCATTCCTCCACTTCCAAATCTGGTGACAAACAATGGCAAAGAAAATATCACCATGCTCAAGGTTAGCCAACAACTTCCCACTAACTCCATCAGTAAACCAGTCATGATCAGAGTGAGCCAAGAAATTAGAAAGCAGGTGGTGGGGGAGAACTTTTCTCCACACCTTTTTACTTCTAGTACAGTCCCTGAGAGCATGGCAAATAGTTTCAACATGCCCTCTGCATCTGCTACAAGTACCTGAATCCACCAGATGCCGTCTATTTCTGTCCGAGTTAGTGAGCAGCCTATTCTTAACACCAAGCCATAGAAAGCTCCTAATGCGGTAAGGAAGTTTTAAAGCCCAAATGATTTTCCAAACTTCAGAGTGAGGACCCGTACCATTTTGGTTGAAAGCCTCAAAGGCAGACTTGTAGGTACACGCCCCATTGTTTGTCAATGCCCAACAATGACTATCCCTATCTTCCTCCTTGTTACTTATCTTGACCCCTCTAATCCTTAGGAGCGTATCCAGACTCAAAAAAGAGTCAAATTTAGACCAAATCCAATCCCCCTCAGAATCCACCACATCAGCGATCCTCCAATTGCGGATATTACTAGGCGGAGGGGATCTACACACCTCTAATAAAGATTTGCCTCCAACCCAGATGTCATTCCAGAAGCTGATGGACTTCCCATTCCCCACCTCCCAACCTATCCCAGAGCAAAACTCTGAAAACACAGAACTGAGGCCTTTCCAAAGAAAAGAACAATTGACAACCCTCTCCTTGGGGCCCCCAAAAATCTTATCTTTTCTGTTAGACTTTAATGACAGTGAAGAGCTTTTTTAAAAAAAAAGATCAATTATATGTACATACCAGTAGATATTTGATATATTTTTTTACTAATTTGATAGTTTATGAATTAAATTGACGTGTAAATTCATTTTACACAACTAAAATTCGATTTAAGAGTTGTATTCTTGTCATATGGTTTATAGTTTTGATTTGGACGAGATGTGCTTTTTTTTCTTTGGAGAGGGGTGTTATGTTTTGTAGATATGTAAATGTAATTTTTTTAAAAGACAAAAATATCTCCTCAGTTGTCAATTATACAAAGGGTAAATTTGATCAATAGTGTACAACATTTGGCTCATTTCACACTTTGATGTACAACCTTCAATTTGTCTCACTAATATATATATATATATATATATATATATGACCTTATAGGTGACCTCACACTTTGGTATACAGCCGGTAAAAATAACCGATCAACGCCTGGTCAACGCACCGCCTCATCATCATTTTCATTCAAGTCATTATAAAAGTGGGATCAACAAATTATAAAAAAAATCAATTTTTATCATTTCTCTCTTTTACTATCACACTCGAACCTAAAAAATATCGGGTAAGACGGTGAGACAAATAGCGGACAATTGTGAGTCTAAAGTACGATTCTAATTTCTAAGAGCACGCCCCTTAACTTTAAAAATGAATGTTTATCAACTTTATCACCATTAAAAAGTACCTTTTTTAATGAAAGATTGGGAAGCGATTAAGAGGTTAGACATCCCAACTAGGTTGGCACCCCTAACGCACTTAACCAACCCTGAATATTATAATAAAAAATAGAAAATTACAAAAGAGGGAGAAAATTAAAGGAAACAAATATGAGCAACGTTACAAAGGTCATCGAAAACATGAGATTGGCAAAAATAAGGCGCAGAATGCCACCAGTGGAGCGCTGACGCAGATTTGCCAAAACAGGCAAGACGATCCGTAGCTTGATTACCTTCCCTGTAGATATGAGTGATTCTGCAGTTCATAGATGAGCAACATGATAAGCAACTTAACCATTCTTGCATGATCCTCCATGGAACCGCAGTAGATTTTTCACTTAGCAACTTAACCGCATATGCCGAGTCAGATTCAATCCACAAATTGTGCCAACCTCTTTCCCAGGCAGCTTCACTAGCAAAGATGATCGCCATCAGCTCAGTCGTATGAGCATAAGATTCGGCAATGTGAAAGGTGAAACAACCCGTTACAAAACCTCTTTCGTTTCTGAAAATCCCTCCAGCGCCAGCGATGCCAGGAGCACCCTCCACAGCCCCGTCGGTGTTTACCTTAATCCAACCTATTAGGGGTAGACTCCAGCGCACCATGATGAAGTCTGGTTCTGGAGGTGGCCTGACTCGAGATGTTGAAGAGGATGTCCATTTAGGCTCGTGGAAGAGGAAGAAGAGACGGTTCAGAAGAACTTGGATTGAAGGGAGTTCGTTTTCAAACATAGCCTGGTTCCTGATATGCCAAATATACCAAACCGTAGTAACCGTCGCCAAGTTCCACAGGCTGCGTTTCTTCGATCGAAAACGAACCGCTCTAATTACATTAAATAAAGCCTCAAATGTAGTCACAAAGTAGAGAGTAACGACAAAGTTATTAAAGACCATCGCCCAAAGACGTCTCGTAATCCAATACGTAATAAAAAGGTGATCCAAAGTCTCGATATTGCAATTACACAAGGCACATCTCGAAGCAAGAGAGAAGCCTCGTACCTGAAGATTAACCTGAACCGATATTTTCCCATGAATTACCACCCAGTAGGCAAACGAACAATAAGGAGGGACAAATGCATTCCAGATGAAGCTATTCCAGGGCACCATCGACAAAACAGAGCGGAGCGAGCTGTACAGGGATTTTGTCGTAAGTTCTCTCGATATGGAATGTTTCCAAATGCAGGTGTCGGTTCCATCCTGATTACCCTGAACTCAAAGAATACGAGTCTAGACGTGTTCGGGAAGCCGGTCCAAGTTATTCCACGAGTTATCCAGCCTGTAATTTTGCACCAGCTCAAATAGAGTGCGCTGATTCTTAGGCGGAATGTCGAGCTGATTAGCGATAGACGGGGATATCCATGAGTCGATCCAGAAATTTAGCCGGGAGTTGTCTCCGAACCATCACACTTTGTCCTCTCTAATTTGTTCATATACCCTCCTCATGGAAGACCAGACCAACGAGTTTGAGATGTATGGATTTGGTAAGCCCGAATGCGTGTGAAAGCGAGTAATCAAAAGCTTAGAGATGAAGTCGTCGCCTTTTAAAAGTTAACAACTAAACTTCCCAATAAGTGCTAAATTAAACATACCCATGTTTTTAATTCCCAACCCACCACACTCTAAGGGTTGACAATAGATACTCCAGGCAACAGTGCAAAGTTTTCGCTGATCCCTATTTCCCGTCCAAAGAAAATTCCGGAGGGCTTTATCAATTTTTGTGATAAGCGAGGCATGCCATCTGTAAATCATGAATGAGTGGATCAAAGCTCCCGTTAAAGCAGATTTAATTAGAGTGAGTCTGCCCGACAAAGAAAGCGCTTGCCCTTTCTAGAGATTGAATTTAGCAATAAAGCTATCCATTAAAAGTTGCAAAAACCTTGCCTTCGGGGCCTCTTGAAAGAGCGGAACTCCAAGGTAATTGAAAGGTAAGCTCGCACGCCGAATGCCCAATATGCCGACAAGACTGTTTTGGCACGGAATGTTGATCCGATTTCGAAAAAACACCTCAGATTTTTCCCAATTAACCGCCTGACCCGAAATTGCTACATATAAATCAAAAAGATCCTTGATGCACTTCATGTTCTTTAGGGTAGCCCTGGTAAACAATGATAGGGGTCAAAAAACCCTATCTTTGGGTACGGTTTTAGGACGGGTTTTAGCTTTATTTAGTTAATAAGCGAGCATTTCTCGCATTTAAATGCTTTTGTGTGAGTTAGTTAGGAATTGGAAACGTTTTATTTATTTTTCGTTGTTTAGGCTCGTTTTATGACCAATCTAGGCAATTACGGCCGAAATAGCATGCATAGTATAATTCCATTATCTTTTGAAGCTAATTGGTCCATCAAAAGTCACACCAAACGAAGCGTTTGCTAAAAATAAGCGATTGACGGATCAATTTAGCTTTTGGACTAATGTTATCTGGAGTTTCTGTACGTGCGCAGGTGTAAGTTCGGGCGAAAAAGGACATCGATGACATTCGGCAAGCATCGAAAGCATACCGGGAAAAAATGCTCGACGAGCGGGGCCCCGTGGGCCATTTCTGCTCGCCGAGCAGGCCGCCAGGCGCCTGCTCGGCGAGCAGGGGGCTGCTCGTCGCGAGTAGCCCTGCTCGCCGAGCAGACCTGCGGGAATTGGTCAAAAAGACCAATTCCGCCCCCACGAAGCCACGATTGACCCCACGTCTTCCTACACCAACAAGGACACGAAAATAGGTCAAAAAGAGGCCCGAGCCGCGTCTATAAATAGGATTTTTCCAATGTAATTTAGATATCTTTTTCCTTTGTAATTTTCTTAGCTTTTCACCTTGAGAAATCCTCTCCACCTCCTCCATATCCTTCAAACCTCCATTGAAGACACCTCCGAAGCTCCATTCACCGAGGATTGCTCAAGCTTCATCCTTAAATCCTAGAAAGACGCCTGCATTGGTAGACAGGTTCCCTGAAAGGGATTTTTCTTCTTTTACATTCTGTCTAGCCTCTGATACATGCTATGAATTCTAGGTTTATTATAACTTCGTGACAATGTTTCCATCTTTGATATATATTATAGTTCTTGTTTATTCAATTGTTTTGATGTTTTAATCTTTGTCTTACGCTTTGTCTGATTGGTTTAACTCATTCGATAATCCCAAAATTAGGTTGGCACATATTGCGAGCTGAATCTGACCTAGTCAGTGCCTATAGGATTGACGACCCTATAGAAGATTAAGCCCAAATTACTGAGCCTTAGAGCTAGTTTCGGCCTTACAAGGGAATCACGAACTAGGGACTTTAGGAGGATAGGTCGGGTTAATCGCCTTGGACACAAGTGACTTAGGTTTCAATTCAATTGTTTAAACATCCTATTTTCATTATCATCGTATCCCTTCATGTTCCTTCGGTTAATTGCATTGGTAAAAGATCACTTAGGAGTAGTTTAACTTAATTAGGGATAGAGTAACTTAATTAGGCGTAGAATAACTTAGTTAGAATTAGATAACTTAGCTAGGAATAGCGTAATTCAACCTAAGAGTAGATTAATTTAATCAAACCAACTCAAAACCCCCTAAGCCTAGATAACACCTGAAACCGAGTAGCTCGATACTTGCAGAAATAAATCCTGTGGACGATAACCTGGACTTTCCAGAAATTTATTACTTGATAACGACGGGGTACACTTATCCCTTAGTGAGTCCTCATCTCTAACTTAGGTGAGGGCGCATCAAGTTTTTGGCGCCTGGCCTGCTCGGCGAGCAGGCTCCTGCTTGCCGAGCAGGCCCCTGGAGGCCTACTCGCCGAGCAGGCATCAAGTTTTTGGCGCCGTTGCCGGGGATTTATTTCTTCTGCAATATTGAACCAAAGGTCGATTTGTTAGTTTAGGCATTCCTTTGTAAATATCTTTGTTTATATCGTCTATACTTGTTGATATATAATTTCTTTATACTTTTCTATACTTGTTCATATCTGTATACTGTTACTTATCAACTTTTGTGCTAGAACTTCACTTTTTCTCAGCATTCTCTGATCAATGAATTGGCAAGAAAAAGTCGAGTGGCAAGCTCAAAAGTTTACTATCCCATCAAGACAATACATTCATGCCCTGGAGAATGAGGCTCCCAATCCCTCCATGGCCGACTTAAATGAGAAAATGGATATCTTGATGGTGAAACTGAGCCTCAACACCAATGAAAGTGTAAGTTTTGTGGGTAATCACCAAAGGTATAATTCTAACCCCAATTCTTACAGCTTTTATGGTAGTGATTGGAGGAGACCTCAACACTCAAATCTGTCCTACGGGAACCCTAACATGTTGAGGCCTCCAAATAGGTTTGTTAATGAGCACAGGGAAAACGAATTGGGAATGTTCCCTTACGAACAAGCAAGCCAAGTTCCTCCACAACCCTCTAGCTCACGAGATGAGGTGCTGTCCCTTTTGAAAGGAATATCAGCCCGTCTTACAATCAACGAGGAGGTTTGCAAGGACTTGAGCAACCAATTGGCTCAAATAAACCATGAGATGCAAGAGCAATCCCGAGATGCTCTCCCAGGCATAAAGGAAAACATAGAAATCCCACAAAGGGAATCAGCTCAAGCCATCTCTTTGAGGAATGACAAAAAGGTAGAACCAAGTCAACTATCACATGCATCACTCGAGGTAAGTGAGGAACCGGAAGCGGTAAGCAACCCCGGTTCAAAATCTGAAATTCTAAATCATGTGATAGAGATAAAAGATCAAATCAAAACTTGTGTATCTCAACTACCTTTTCCTCAAAAATTAGAAAAGTTTAGGTTTGCTTCATGCTCAGAAGTTTTCATTCTCTTCGACCTACCAAGAGAATCCAAAAGGAAGCAAACCAAACTTTTTCATAATATGTTTAAATTCGACCTCCTGCTTTCATTAAACTTATTAGAGGCTCTTAATCCGTTTTGTAGGTACGGGTTATTTCTCAAGGAGTTCGAGTTCCTAATACGAGTAGAAGCTTACACCTAGGAAGGAACTCCATGTCGAGCTAACCGACTATAAAGTAGCGCTTCTTGGGAGGCAACCCAAGTTTGGATTAAACTTTTTCTAGGTTTGTTTTTCTTTTTAATTCAATTATAGATTTCTGTTTTTAACTTTGGTTAGTAAGTTGTCTTCTCCACCCTAACTTTTTGCACATGCGCTGAATGGTTTTAGGTGCAATGTTGGAACTTATTGCATATTTTAAGTGTAAGGAGGAGGGGTAGACAAACTTACAAAAATTGTATAAAAATTTTAAATTTTTGTTGCGTCGTGTCTAGTTTAGTTTTGCGTTTTTCGGGTTTTATTTAGGTTTTGCATGTTTAGGACCTAAAACCGTGAACCTCCTTCGAATCTAAACTTCGTTATTTGTCCTTGAGGGCTGAGAACCGAATCTAAGGTTGCATGACAACTAGTTTAGGTGTAGGACACAATCCTTGTATATGTAAAAGCATGAGCTAAAGTTTGCATTTAGACCCTACTTTTGAAGAAATGCTAAAATCATTACTTAGGTAGATAACTTAAGAATTGAAGGCATGTGATATTAAACTTGAGTTTGGGGAGAACTAGTAAACACAAAATTGAAACCCAAAGAATTGTGAGTTGAATTTGAGCCTAAGAGCGAACATCAAAAAGCTCTTTTTCTTGACATTTTTGTGTGAATGCTTTGACTTGTGGAAAGATTACAGATTTTGCACCTAATACTGTGTTGAACCTACATGTAATGATTTGAGATGATAGACGATGAATCAGCCTCATTAGAATTAACCCTTTTCTTTACCTTATTTTCTCTTTTTCATCCACTCTAGGAAGCCCCTTTGAGCCTATATTTTTGTAGTTTATAGATTTTTCTTTCGTTTTAACCTGTTTTTGCAGACCACAACTTGGTTTGCTACTTAACCCAGATTCTTTTGTAAAGCTCAAATAAGAGCCTTTGTTTTCTTCTAGCGCTTTATCTTTGTTTATGGCATTACAGTAGCAAGCCAAAAGGCTAAGAAGTGAATGAGCATCACTATCCCAAAAAGAAAAAAAAAAGAAAAACAGAAAAAGAAAAAAAGAAAAGAAAAGAGACGAACAAAGGGAAGAACTTCATTCCCCAGTTCTTAAAAATCAAAGACGTCTCAAGAAAACATCCCAAAAAGAAAATAATAAGGGATGAATAAAAAGCTCAGTCACTTCATATTTGCTAAAGCCATTTAAACTTTGTTTTTGTAGCGCTAGAACTATTAACCATTGTTGTACCTTTAACCCTCTAACCACATTACAACCCCAATTCGAGACTGTTTTTGACATCATCGGAGTCATATAGCATAGTAGAGGAACTCGGATGAACGTGCAAAATCAACGTAATCCTAAGCAAGAACATAAGCCGAGAGTAAACACTTTAGCCACCAAAATTGTGTGAATTGAGTGAACTACCTATGGTGAGGTGTTTTACTTAGCGATCCCCTTAAGCTCGTTTAATTGAACATGTGTCCTTTTGCTTAAAACTATGACCTATGATAATTGAAATGCGGCTTTTGGATATCGTGTCTCTACTTTGTATTTCCGAATGAATGTAATTACATATGCTCGAAATTGTGTCAAGCACCTAGTCAAACCGGGAGGTTTTCTAGCTTGCTTGTGATTGCGGGTTTAGTTTTTTTAGTTTACTTGGGGACAAGTAAAGTTTTAAGTGCGAGGAGGTTTGATAGGGGTCAAAAACCCCTATCTTTGGGTACGGTTTTAGGACGGGTTTTAGCTTTATTTAGTTAATAAGCGAGCATTTCTCGCATTTAAATGCTTTTGTGTGAGTTAGTTAGGAATTGGAAACGTTTTATTTATTTTTCGTTGTTTAGGCTCGTTTTATGACCAGTCTAGGCAATTACGGTCGAAATAGCATGCATAGTATAATTCCGTTATCTTTTGAAGCTAATTGGTCCGTCAAAAGTCGCACCAAATGAAGCGTTTGCTCAAAATAAGCGATTGACGGATCAATTTAGCTTTTGGACTAATGTTATCTGGAGTTCCTGTACGTGCGCATGTGTAAGTTCGGGCGAAAAAGGACATCGACGACATTCGGCAAGCATCGAAAGCATACCGGGCGAAAACGCTCGACGAGCGGGGCCCCATGGGCCATTTCTGCTCGCCGAGCAGGCCCCTGGAGGCCTACTCGTCGAGCAGGCTATGCCTGCTTGGGCGAGCAGGCCGCCAGGCGCCTGCTCGGGCGAGCAGGCCGCCAGGCGCCTGCTCGCCGAGCAGGGGGCTGCTCGTCGCGAGTAGCCCTGCTCGCCGAGCAGCTCGCCCTGCTCGGCGAGCAGACCTGCGGGAATTGGTCAAAAAGACCAATTCCGCCCCCACGAAGCCACGATTGACCCCACATCTTCCTACACCAACAAGGACACGAAAATAGGTCAAAAAGAGGCCCGAGCCGCGTCTATAAATAGGATTTTTCCAATGTAATTTAGATATCTTTTTCCTTTGTAATTTTCTTAGCTTTTCACCTTGAGAAATCCTCTCCACCTCCTCCATATCCTTCAAACCTCCATTGAAGACACCTCCAAAGCTCCATTCACCGAGGATTGCTCAAGCTTCATCCTTAAATCCTAGAAAGACGCTTGCATTGGTAGACAGGTTCCCTGAAAGGGATTTTTCTTCTTTTACATTCTGTCTAGCCTCTGATACATGCTATGAATTCTAGGTTTATTGTAACTTCGTGACAATGTTTCCATCTTTGATATATATTATAGTTTTTGTTTATTCAATTGTTTTGATGTTTTAATCTTTGTCTTACGCTTTGTCTGATTGGTTTAACTCATTCGATAATCCCAAAATTAGGTTGGCACATATTGCGAGCTGAATCTGACCTAGTCAGTGCCTATAGGATTGACGACCCTATAGAAGATTAAGCCCAAATTACTGAGCCTTAGAGCTAGTTTCGGCCTTACAAGGGAATCACGAACTAGGGACTTTAGGAGGATAGGTCGGGTTAATCGCCTTGGACACAAGTGACTTAGGTTTCAATTCAATTGTTTAAACATCCTATTTTCATTATCATCGTATCCCTTCATGTTCCTTCGGTTAATTGCATTGGTAAAAGATCACTTAGGAGTAGTTTAACTTAATTAGGGGTAGAGTAACTTAATTAGGCGTAGAATAACTTAGTTAGAATTAGATAACTTAGCTAGGAATAGCGTAATTCAACCTAGGAGTAGATTAATTTAATCAAACCAACTCAAAACCCCCTAAGCCTAGATAACACCTGAAACCGAGTAGCTCGATACTTGCAGAAATAAATCCTGTGGACAATAACCTGGACTTTCCAGAAATTTATTACTTGATAACGACGGGGTACACTTATCCCTTAGTGAGTCCTCATCTCTAACTTAGGTGAGGGCGCATCAAACAACAACATATCATCTGCATAGAAGAGGTGCGAAGGAAAAGAAGCTTGCCTATTATATGTCATAGTCTGAAACTGATTATTCCTGACCAGCTTAGCCAGCCACTGGCTAAAAAAGTCTTCAGTAATGCCAAAAAGAATCGGGGAAAGAGGATCTCCCTATCGCACACCACAAGAACAGCCAAAAAACCCCTTAATTTCGCCTCCAAGAGCAATAGAGATTCTAGCTGATCGAAGAACTTCCAAAATCCAGTCTCTAAATTGCAATAAGAAACCAAATGCTTCCAGAACAACCAAGAGGAAGTTCCAATCAAGTGTATCAAAGGCCTTTCTAATATCAATCTTCAAGGCCACGTTACCACCATAACAGTTTTTATTCAACATGTTAATACCTTCAGAAGCCGCAGCAATACAATGATGAATACTTCGACCAGAAATGAATCTGAATTGATTGTTAGACACAACACGAGAAGCAATAGGGGCCAGCCTGTCGGGAAGAATTTTCGAGATAATTTTATAATTGAAATTACCCATAGCAATTGGCCTAAACTGTTGAATTTCTATGGCATCAGCAGATTTGGGAAGCAGAGTCATAATACTGGAATTCATCCCTGGCAACATATAGCCCGAAGCAAAAAAAACTTTGAACCATCTTACAAAGATTCGTGCTAATTATATCCCAATACTGTTGATAGAATACTCCCCCTAAGCCGTTAAGTCCCGGAGAGCTATCTCGGTTCAGATCAAAGACCGCAGACCTAATCTCATCAACCGAAGGCTGCCGAGTTAAAAGCTCATTATCCATCAATATGACGGAAGCCGAAATTACCTCAGTGATTGAGGCATGGTCGACTAGAAGCCTACTGTTTGTGAATAAAGTTAAGTAATAATCCACGACATATTGTGCGGTCATATTCTCATCGTTGACCAGAACATAGTCAATAAGAAGGGTATCAAGAGAGGAATGAGTTTTCCTACCCTTAGCTGCGCGATGGAAATAGCTCGAGTTATGGTCCCCCGCTTCAAGCCATTTTTCTCTACTTTTATCTCGAAGGAGAAGCTCCTGTCTGAATAACTGAAGATCTAAATCTTGTTTTGCTTCCACTTCCTGCACACGGTTTACCCCATTCAGACCCTAAGAAGAAATAACTTGTTGTATACTCGAGAGGCGCGAATTTGTAGCTGCAATATTATTTTCAACTCTGCCAAAGACCTCTCTGTTCCAGACCCGGATCTTAGCCCTTAAGGATTTTAGTTTGTAGCAGAAAAGTTGTGCTAGTGGTAAAGAGACATGGGTACCTTGCTAGTGTGCAAAAACCAAATCCCGAAGCGAGACATGGGTAGTCCACATGGAAAAGAACCGAAACCGGGAATGCCTTACTATACCATTTTCGCAAACTAATAAGAAAGGACTATGATCTGATTAGTAGCGGAAGAGAGCCGTACAACTGATAGTACTCCGGGAATCTACAAAATCCTCAGACACAAGAGCCCTATCAAGTCTACTTTCAACATGATCAGTGCCAAACCGACCGTTTGACCAAGTGTACTGCAAACCAAATCCGGATGATTTACATGACGTATGAGCCTCAGCGCCCGTTGAGTACCAGGGTTATTAATTCCCCTGCAATTCCAATACAACACAATCATGTGTAATTGATAATCGACCTGTTCCGCCCCTTAGAGCGAGAATATGTATTAGTACCCAGCGTCTTGCCCTTAGCCTTCTTTATTAATTTCATGTGATTAACCAAACTTATTTTAGCAGACAAAATCAACTAATACATTTAAAATGTTTCTTTTCACTAACCGAATCATTTTTACTAAACGAAATCAACCAAACATATAACACAATTTTTACGAAACAAATCCAATTTTACTAAACAAGTCCAATCCAAACGTCTGACATGATTTTTACCAAATAAATCCAATTCAAATGCCTAATATATTTTTTACCATATGAATCATTTTTATTAAACGGATCCAACTAACACGTCTAACATAAATTTTTTTTCACTAAATCTAATTTTATTAAATGAGTCCAATTCAAATACGTTACTAAATGAGTCCAACTAACACGACTTTTACCAAACAATCCCAATTTCATACATCTAAGTCATAAGGATAAAAAAACTGAGATGAGTTATCCAATGCTTGTTTTAGAGATAGGTTAACGATATAAGAGAGGGATACATGTCTTATCCCTCAAATCCTATACAATAAAACGTAGATAAATGCATATCCTTGGGACCGAAAAAAAATTCATTAAGTGAGATAATTTATTTATCAATAAATTTGTAAAATCCCTTATGACGAAACCCTTGGAAGCCTCTCCCTCCTTGCCGCCAACCCCCTGATCATGCCTGACTGGCCGCCTGGCCCTAGCCCTGCTCCGCCCAATCCACCCCGCTCATATAGAGACACCATCGCCGATGAAGTTATGTCTGAGCCCCGCCGTATTCCAGTTGACCTTCGCGCTACTGGTCTGGGGAAAATCGATTGTGTTGACGGTAATCCCTTGTTCCCGAATATTACCATTGAAGAAGAGCTTGTGAATGAATGGCCGGCCTCCTGGGCTGATGCTTTGATTGTGAAGATTCTGGGAAGGAACATTGGTTATATAGCTCTTCGGAATCGGGTGACTGAAATTTGGAAGACAAAGGGCGATTTCTAGATGATGGACCTTGGACATGGATTCCACCTTGTAACTTTTGATAAACTCTCAGATAGGGATCATGTTATTCTTGACGGACTGTGGATGGTGCAAGGACACTATTTAACCATGAGAACGTGGTCACCTGCATTCGTACCATCTACTACTTCTGTTGATTCCACGTTTGTTTGGCGCGCTTTTCGGAATTACCACTGCAATATTACCAGGAGGATGCCTTAATGCTAATTGGGAATTCTGTAGGCAAGGCAATTAGAGTTGACTAGAATACTACTGGGAAAGCTAGGGGTAAGTTCGCTCGTGTTTGCGTTGAGATTGAGCTTGACAGACCGCTAGTTGCTCAATTTCGCCTGAATGGTAATGTATTTCACGTGGAATATGAAGGACTCTACGTTTCCTGTATGAGTTGTGGTAGATACGGACACGTCAGGGAGGCATGCCCTTTCATCGTTGAAGCTCAGAAATCTCCAAGACCAATCACGGAACCTCAAGTCAACCAAGGGGTGGAAATTAGTGCAAGCTCCCACGAACCTACCCTAAAAGCCCTAAGTACGGATTTAAATTGCTCGACTAATGATTCTAAAAATACTACTCCATATGGGGAATGAATTTGTGTCCCCCGCAGGAAGTATACGCCCCGAACTAAAAAAGCAGAAAATAGCAATGTAGTAGCTAACACCCTAGAACCTGATAACCAGCAGTTGAATATGGCTTCGCGGAACTCATACTCGACACAACAGAACAGAAAAGGAAAAAACCATATTACCGAGGGATCGACTGGTCCACAACCTCCTGGCTTCGCGTTTAACGCTCCACCTATTATCGGTACTGGTATTGATTTAAGTAAAGGCCCATACAAGGGCTTGAGAAAAGGGCTGCAGAGTGTTAATGCCTTCGATAGCCTTCTCACTGACATTGCAGATTCCTCAATAGATATGATCAGCGCTCAGATTGGGAAAGAGAATTTTATCTACATTGAAGGTTCCCCCAGCAAGAAGAAGCGAAGCCGCCCAGGAATCCAAATGAGATCGCCTCTAGCCTCGCAAGATGTAAATGTGATTCAGATATCTAACGGAGGTCCTAGTACCTACGATCAGTAAGCTTTTGGTATATCCCCCTATTGATTTCTCTATGATTATGTCCTGGAACTACTTTAGAGTCGGTGGTAATGAGTTTCACTGGGCTCTCCATCATCTTGTCACTGTCTTTAAACCCAACATTTTTGCTTTGCTTGAAACAAGGTTACCTGCATCTCGTGCAGAGGATCTTCGACGAAAAGTTAACTTTACTAATGTGGAAATCATTAATATTGAGGGCTTCCGCGGGGGTATATGGATCTTCTGGAACTCTAATATGGTGACGATCTCTTTATTGCTCGTGATAAACAGTTTCTTCACACTGAAGTTATTCTTAAAGATGGCTCTCCGAGCGGGATCTCTCTTCTGGTCTCCTTTGTATATGTTCACCCTCAGCTCTCCTTCAAAAGGGAATTCATGGTTGAACTTCTCAATCTTAAGTCTACGATTGACACACCCTGGGTTTGATTGGTGACTTTAACTGCATCAGAAACCCAACGGAGAAGTCTGGTGGCATTCCGGGGGTTGTGGACGGATGCAGTTTGTTTGCGTAGTGGATTAACGACATGGAACTGGTGGATTTGGGTTTCATTGGACCTCCATATACCTAGTTCAAGGGAAGCACCGTCCGAACCAGAATTGCTTGTAGGCTTGATTGTGCCTTTTGTAACACCCAATTCTGTAACCTCTACACAAACGCCATTCTCCGCCATTTGCCAGGGATCAAATCAGATCACTCCCCAATCCTTCCTGATCGGAAACTCCTTGCGGCTGGCCCTGCTGTGAAACCCTTTAAGTTTGAAGCTGCCTGGATGCTTCATGCTACTTTCAACATTTTCTTTTATGCTAACTAGGATGCTGCTGCGGACTTCACTAGAAGCCTGAAAGGTATTATCCCAGAACTGAACCGTTGGAATAAACTTATTTTTGGCAATATTATCTACAGGAAGCAGCGCATTTTCAGTCGCCTGTCTGGGGTCCAGCGGTGTATCGCCACTCGTCCGACTAGAGGGCTATTGCGGCTAGAAAGGAAGCTGCTCAAGGACTTATCTGACATCCTTCTACAGGAGGAAACTTTGTGGTTTCAAAAATCTAGGGTCAAGTGGCTGTGTGCAGGTGATCTAAACACTACATTTTTTTCATACTTCTACCATTATCAGGAGAAGAAGAAACAAAGTAGAATGTCTCAAGAACGATGAAGGGTCTTGGATTTGGGATAGAGAGATGGTCAAAAATCATGTGGAGAGGTACTATGCAGCTCTTTATACTGAAGAAAACCAGCACCGTCCGCTCCTCCGTACTAGTGCTTGCTTTCCGATCCATCCAGACAGGAGCAGGGCCTTTGGGGATAGACGCATCTCTGAAAAAGAAATTCGGGCAACCATCTTTGATATGGGTCAATTCAAGGCACCTGGCCCTGATGGCTTCCAAGCCCACTTCTATCAACGTCTCTGGCCGACTATTAGACCTCAGGTTGTCACTGCAATCCAACAGGTCTTTAATATAGGGATTCTGCCTCTTGAATGGAATAAGACCCTTCTTACAGTTATCCCAAAAGTTGATAATCCGGAGTCAATCTCTCAGTTTCGTCCAATAAGCCTATGTAATGTGATTTATAAAGCTGTAACCAAATGCATTGTGAACATCATCAAGCCCCTCCTCAGAACAGTTGTTGGCCCGACCCAAAGCAGCTTCGTTCCTGGCAGACAAATTGCAGATAACGTCATTCTAGTACATGAAACTATTCACACTTTGAAAAAGAAAAAAGGCAGAAGTGGCGCTATGGTATTGAAATTAGATCTCGAAAAAGCCTACGACAGAATCTCTTGGGCCTTCTTGCAAGATACTCTCCAGCTCCTTGGCCTGTAGGATAATCTTATCAAGCTGATCATAGCTTATGTCACTAGCACTAGCATGCAGGTTCTCTGGAATAGAGAACCCCTGAGTCTTTTCTCTCCTTCTCGAGGCCTACGGCAAGGCGACCCTCTATCTCCGTACTTATTTGTCCTTTGTCTGGAAAGATTAGGCCATATGATTCATGATGCAGTTGACAGTGGAGCTTGGAAGCCAATTAGCCTCTCTAGAGGGGGCCAAACCCATCCCATATTTTCTTTACAGATGACATCATCCTGTTGTTGGAAGCGTCTGTAGAACAAGCTTTGGTTATCAGAGATATCATGGGGGATTTTACGGATAGTTCTGGGCAAAAGGTGAGCCTTCTGAAGTCTAGAGTGTTCTATTAAGCTAATGTTGGGAATTCTGACCGTCAGGATATTTTCCACACTTTGGGGATTGTAATGACCTCGGACCTTGGTATATACCTTGGTATGCCAGTAATTCACACCAGATCCTCTAAACAGTTGTATGGCTATGTGGTGGATAGGGTAACGAGCAGGCTCGCAGGGTGGAAGGCCAAGTGCCTAAATATAGCGGGAAGACTGACTCTGGTTAAGTCAGTTATGTCATCTATTCGGAGTAACACAATGCAAATGGCCTTAATGCCAAAAAGCCTTTGTAATCGGCTAGATAAGATCAACAGAGGCTTTCTTTGGGGTTCAAGTGGCGGGATCTGCAAGCGGCATCTGGTGAATTGGGGAGTTGTTTGTAAAAAGAAAAGGTTAGGAGGTCTTGGGATTCACCCGATGAATGAGTTTAATCAAGCCATGCTAGTCAGGCTTAGCTGGCTTATTCTGACGAATGCTGAAACGTTGTGGGTGAAGGTCCTAAGGGCGAAGTATGGGGGCAGCATGAGGGTATGGAAATTTTTCAACCACGGAACTCTCAATCTTGCATTTGGAGAGGGATCATTGCTGGCAACACTGTGTTAAAACATGGGATAGCACGGCTTGTGTTCGATGGGCATACCACGAGTTTCTGGTCGGATCGGTGGTGCGGTCAAGATGCTCTAGCAATTGATGATGGTATTAGGCTGAGTACGGGTTGGGAAGATGTCAGAGTTGATTAGATGTGGGATGGTTTGTTAAACAAATGGAAATGGGATCGAATTACACCTTTTTTACCTCCCAATAAGGTCCAGTCTCTTGTTGCACTTGCAGTTTGGCCTACGTCTGGTATTGCGTATCACTAGTACTGGCAGGCAACGGCAAGTGGTAAGTACTCAGTTGCTTCGGGATATGAGCTAATATCAGGGCACTCTTTGGGGACGACAGATGATAATAAGTGGGATCAAGTTTGGAAACTCCTAGTTCTGGAGAAGATTAAATGCTTCGTCTGGCTCCTTCTAAATAGTGGTATCTTATATAATAAAAACTGAGCTCGCCGTCACCTATCAGATTCGATGCAATGTGGTAGCTACGGAGCCGATGAATCGGAACTGCATCTCTTGAGAGACTGCTTCATGCCTCGAAGCTATTGGCACGTCTTCCGTTCGCCCCAGCAAAACTCAGATTTCTTAACTGCTACTAGTGCAAGTTGGATCTGGGAGAATCTTACTGATGGGAATCAGTACCAAGGAATTCCGTGGGCTATAATATTCACCTTTAGCCTCTGGTGGCTCTGGTGATGGCATAATGGTCTTGTCTTTGAAGGCTTGTAGACCCCGATAAACAGATAGGGGGTGGTTCTTCGTTTCTGCCGCGAGTTCACCCAAGCCAAGCAGGCGGATGCTACTGATAGGCCTAAAATCGCGAGCGTTATTTGGATCCGTTGGCGGCCTCCAAATGAAGACTGGGTAAAAGTGAACTCGCATGGGGCGTGTAGGGGCAACCCGGGTGCGGCTGCAGCAGGAGGGATAATCCGAGATTACAGAGGCTGTTGGTGTGGAGGTTTCGGAATAAATATTAGGGTGTGTAAGGTCACTCTAGCGAAACTGTGGGGTCTCTACTACAGTTTATGCCTGGCTTGGAAGAAAGGTTTCAAACGGGTAATGATTGAACTTGATTCTCTAGTTGTGTTGAATCTGATCAACAATGATATTGAGCTCCATCACCCTTATGCTCGGATAATCTCTCGTTGTCAAGCTATCCGGAGAGAGAACTGGTCTCTGATCTTTGTCCACACATATAGAGAAGGAAACCAAGCTGCAGATTGGTTGGCGAACTTCGCAGGATCCTATCCCTTAGGTCATCATGAGTTTGATGCGCCTCCTGTAGGCCTCCAAGATATCCTCTTCACAGATGCTAGAGGACTGCTCCTCAACCGTGCTGTTCGGCTGCAACCTCGTCTCCTTTTCTTTTTTCTTTCCTTGTTGTTCCCTGCGCCTTAAGCCTTCTTTGTTCACAAAAAAAAAGATAATTTATTTATCGATAAATGAATAAATTATTCATTTATCGATAAATCAATATTTATTATTTTATAGATAATTTCTCATTATAAAATGCATATATTGTATGTGGTAAGAAAAATCAAAAGACATCAATTAAAGTATTACTTGAATCTAGAGACGTTTAATTTTTTTGGTGAAACTTAATGCATTTAAAACTAAGTTCATGTACATAGCAAATGAAAAGGTTTAGTATTTAGCTCTAAAAGGTAGAAGGTATATTCCAAATACACATTCTTTTCTCCCCAATGGCTTCTCATCATTTCAAAGGAGTAAAGAAATCAACTTTAACTGACAAAATGAGAAGTGCAATTTTTTCAGAAGAAATGACTTTTAGTTGATTAATTGAAAGGTTTTGGTCTATATATATATATATATATATATATAATTCAATGATTATTAATTTATATTTTCATTCAGCCCTTAAGGATTTAAATATTTTTATTACTTAATGCATTTCGCGAGGTTATTACTTTAGTCCATTGGCCCAAGTCGGGACCGAAAGAATTTATTATATAAACGAGGTTTTTACTTTATCAAACATTCATTTATCGAGGTTTAACTGTACCTAGGAGGGGGTGGTATAAGGAGGTGGGATAAGCTCATGCGATTTTAATAGGATGGAAAAGTCCATATTATCCCTCAAATTAATGTTATATAGTTTAAATAAAGTTAAAATAGTAAAATGTATTATTTTATCCCTATTCCTATCTCACATACCAAACATTTCAAACATTGAATAATAATTCTCGACTATCATATTTTTATCTTTATCCCAACTATTTATTTTATCTCTATCCAAACCTTTATCTTTATCCCTATCCCAAAGTATCCCAAACGTCCCGTCTTTTTTACCAAAGAAGCTCAATCTTTTCCCAAACGGATACAACTCAAAATCTAAATCTAAACGAGAAGATCGAAAGAATCCGCTAGATGACCTCAAACTCTTCTTCCGTTACTTGATGAATCGGAAGATCGCAACCCAACTCCAAAAACCTTTTCATTCTCCATCTTAAACATCATTTCTCGCCGAACTCATCTCTTTCTAATCAAATAATACAGAGAATAGAGAGGAGTGGGGAAGTTGTATCGATGAGAGAGAGAGAGAGCGATGTGAGGAAGAAGATGAAAATCGATCCTTCTAGAGAGACCACTCTGTTTGTGTGTATATCCCTAGACTTGATCGCGTTCCACAACTAGAATTAGGGAAAAGTTTTTAATTTATTCCCTAATTTACTAAAATATTCACTTACATCCCTAGTGTTATAATTCCCCCTTTAATTTACTCTAACATTTCAATTTAGCCCGTCAAGTATCGTTTAAGTGAATAATCTCACAATTGAAGTCTATTACGTATAATTCAATCTAATTCAAAATCTCTAATTAAAGTATTTGAAAACTAACCACTCAGCTTAATGTACATCTTAATTTTAATATATTATTCCTAATTATTGTTTTAAATTGTTTTAATACGTGGATTTAAAAATTTCAAAAAAGACCTACATCAATTACTTTAATTTTTAATTGCTTATCATAATATTTATTAAGGATAAAATTAAAAAAAATATTAAAATTTTTTCTTTTCTTATAACATGACAAATGTTTTATACATAACGAAAAATAAGGAAAAATAATCTTATTTGTAATAATGTCGTTCCTGACCTTTTAGAGGTCCGGGGTGAGATCACTATAAGAAAACAGATTTTTTGTGGGGAAATTTTTCCCCACAAAAAGTCGAAATTTCGCCACAATAAGTGGTTGTTCCATGCTAGATAGCAGATTCAATTTTGTAGAACCTAACACAAACCTGAATTCAAGTTGCTCAAACCATAAGTAAAAACACTTGCATAGTTATTTGGTACCTTAAGCGGAATAAGAAGACCCATACATATCTGGACTCGATGTCACTGCCCATCATAGACCTTATGCATATGCCATTCCAAATCCATCTCAAGCAAGTCAATCAACTTTCCTCTCCTAGCATGATTAATACCTTCAGTGTAATTAGAAAATGGAAAAACAACCAAGGGACAAAATGCAACATAATAGAAAGAGAAAATCCAAAAACATCAAATTAATACCTCCAATTATCATATGCTCTACAGAAAGGTCTTCTCGAAGTGCAATTTATCCCTGTAAATTTATAATTAAGCATGAGTATTTGAAAGACAAAGTTGAAACCAAAAATCATGGTTACAAACTTCTAAATTAAGGATTATTTTGGAGAATAATGTTGAGATTTTTTAGTCTTTGATTCAAAGTTTGTTTTTTTTGACCAAGTCTAGTTTACTTAGTCTTTAATTTGTTCGTGGGATAAATAGTGGGGATTTTATTATTCCTTAAAAATTTGCTTTTTTTTTTTGTTTCATTATAAGCCTATAAAAGGAATAAATTTGTACCTTTCATTTTGTACATAACATTGACAAATTGAATAAGAGTGTTGGCACAATGGCAAGCCTCAATGTTTCAAATGCAAGAAATTTGGGCATATTCATTACAGAAATAATAAAACAGATGAACATGTCAATTTGGCATATGATTTTGATAAAGAATTAGCATTTTAATATTGGAGAGAAGTGCTCCAATAATTGAAGGTGGGTGAAAACTGCACCCAGAAGCCATTTACGGTGAGAAGTGCACTGAGAAGCAATTTGCGGGGAGAAGTGCTCTGATTAAAAGACGATGATGGGAAGTACATCATATGTAAAAAAAAAAAACTTTGAATCAGGACAAAATGTTGAGATTTTTTAGTCTTTGATTCAAAGTTTGTTTTTTTTTACTAAGTCTAATTTACTTAGTCTTTAATTTGTTAGTGGAGATTTTATTGTTCCTTACAAATTTGCTTTCTTTGTTGCATTATAAGCCTATAAAGGCATAAATTTGTCTCTTTCATTTTGTTCAGAACATTGACAAATTGAATAAAAATGTTAGCACAATTTTCTTATTTTCTTCTGTATTCTTCTCAAAAATCTCAACAATTGGTATCAGAGCCTTAGTGATCTTCAAGGGATCTATGAGTTTTTTTCTTTTTTGAAAGAAAACCCAACCCTGGTTTCGAACCACCAATCAATTCTTTCTCCTCCAATTTTTAATGGCGAAAATTACCAAATTTGGGCTGTCAAAATGAAAGTTCATCTGAGACGGTTGGGTTTATAGCAGTAGGTTGAATCTGAGAGGGACATACCACCCCTTAGAAATAATCCAACACTAAATCAAATCAAAGCTCATAAAGATAAATTAACAAAGGCTCCAAGAGCTTTATCAATAATACATGCTATTGTTTCAGAATCAATTTTCACAAGAATCATGATTTGTGAAACAGGAAAAGAGGCTTGAGATAAGTTAAAAGAACTTTACCAATGCAATCAAAGAACAAGGAGGATGCAAGTCTTGAATCTCAAAAGGGATTTCGAGACTCTAATTTGAAAGAAAAAGAGTCGATTCATGAGTATTATGACAAATTGATGGCGGTGGTGAACAAGATTTGGCTGATGGGAGAAGAGCTACCAGACAGTAGAATTGCAGAAAAATTGTTTGTGAGCTTGCCTAAAAAGTTTGAGGCAAAACTGTCATCGCTTGAAGATTAAAGAGATATAAGTAAATTATCTTTATCCGAATTAATTAATTCTTTGCAGGCTCAAGAACAAAGAATGGCAATAAGAAATGGAGAAAATGAAAAAGTGGTTGAAGAAGTTTTTTTTTTTGCCAAAACTTCAAAAAGAAAAATGAAAATTCCTCAATGTGGTCATTGTGAGAAACATGGCCATGAAGAAAAAGACTGTTGGCACAAGGGCAATCCACAGTGTTTCAAATGCAAGAAATTTGGGCATATTCAAAGGAATTGGAGAAATAATAAAACAGATGAACATGTCAATTTGGCATATGATTTAGATGAAGAATTAGCATTTTAATATTGGAGAGAAGTGCTCCAATAATTGAAGGTGGGTGAGAAGTGCACCCAAAAGCCATTTACGGTGAGAAGTGCACCGAGAAGCAATTTGCGGAGAGAAGTGCTCTGATTAGAAGACGATGATGGGAAGTACATCATATGTAAAAAAAAACTTTGAATCAGGAGGGAATGTTGAGATTTTTTAGTCTTTGATTCAAAGTTTGTTTTTTTTTTTTTGACTAAGTCTAGTTTACTTAGTCTTTAATTTGTTAGTGGGGATTTTATTGTTCCTTAAAATTTTGCTTTCTTTGTTGCATTATAAGCCTATAGAAGACATAAATTTATATCTTTCATTTTGTGCAGAACATTGACAAATTGAATAAAAATGTTAGCACCATTTTCTTATTTTCTTCTGTATTCTTCTCAAAAATCCCAACAATTGGTATCAGAGCCTTAGTGATCTTCAAGGGATCTATGAGTTTTTTTCTTTTTTGAAAGAAAACCTAACCCTGGCTTCCAACCACCAATCAATTCTTTCTCCTCCAATTTTTAATGGCGAATATTACCAAATTTGGGCTGTCAAAATGAAAGTTCATCTGAGACGGTTGGGTTTATAGCAGTGGGTTGAATCTGAGAGGGACATACCACCCCTTAGAAATAATCCAACACTAAATCAAATCAAAGCTCATGAAGATAAATTAACAAAGGCTCAAAGAGCTTTATCAATAATTCATGCTATTGTTTCAGAATCAATTTTCACAAGAATCGTTATTTGTGAAACAGGAAAAGAGGCTTGAGATAAGTTAAAAGAACTTTACCAATGCAATCAAAGAACAAGGAAGATGCAAGTCTTGAATCTCAAAAGGGATTTCGATACTCTAATTTGAAAGAAAAAGAGTCGATTCATGAGTATTATGACAAATTGATGGCGATGGTGAACAAGATTCAGCTGATGGGAGAAGAGCTACCAGACAGTAGAATTGCAGAAAAATTGTTTGTGAGCTTGCCTGAAAAGTTTGAGGCAAAACTGTCATCTCTTGAAGATTAAAGAGATATAAGTAAATTATCTTTATCCGAATTAATTAATTCTTTGCAGGCTCAAGAACAAAGAATGGCAATAAGAAATGGAGAAAATGAAAAAGTGGTTGAAGAAGTTTTTTTTTTGCCAAAACATCAAAAAGAAAAATGAAAATTCCTCAATGTGGTCATTGTGAGAAACATGGTCATGAAGAAAAAGACTGTTGGCACAAGGGCAATCCTCAGTGTTTCAAATGCAAGAAATTTGGGCATATTCAAAGGAATTGGAAAAATAATAAAACAGATGAACATGTCAATTTGGCGTATGATTTTGATGAAGAATTAGCATTTTAATATTGGAGAGAAGTGCTCCAATAATTGAAGGTGGGTGAGAAGTGCACCCAAAAGCCATTTACGGTGAGAAGTGCACCGAGAAGCAATTTGCGGGGAGAAGTGCTCTGATTAGAAGACGATGATGGGAAGTACATCATATATAAAAAAAAAAACTTTGAATCAGGAGGGAATGTTGAGATTTTTTAGTCTTTGATTCAAAGTTTGTTTTTTTTTTTTTTTTTTTGACTAAGTCTAGTTTACTTAGTCTTTAATTTGTTAGTGGGGATTTTATTGTTCCTTAAAAATTTGCTTTCTTTGTTGCATTATAAGCCTATAGAAGGCATAAATTTGTATCTTTCATTTTGTGCAGAACATTGACAAATTGAATAAAATTGTTAGCATCATTTTCTTATTTTCTTCTGTATTCTTCTCAAAAATCTCAACAATTGGTTTCAGAGCCTTAGTGATCTTCAAGGGATCTGTGAGTTTTTTTCTTTTTTGAAAGAAAACCCAACCATGGCTTCCAACCACTAATCAATTCTTTCTCCTCCAATTTTTAATTGTGAAAATTACCAAATTTGGGCTGTCAAAATGAAAGTTCATCTAAGATGGTTGAGTTTATGGCAGTGGGTTGAATCTGAAAGGGACATACCACCCCTTGGAAATAATCCAACACTAAATCAAATCAAAGCTCATGAAGATGAATTAACAAAGGCTCCAAGAGCTTTATCAATAATTCATGCTATTGTTTCAGAATCAATTTTCACAAGAATCATGATTTTTGAAACAGGAAAAGAGGCTTGGGATAAGTTAAAAGAACTTTACCAAGGCAATGAAAGAATAAGGAGGATGCAAGTCTTGAATCTCAAAAGGGATTTCGAGACTCTAAGTATGAAAGAAAAAGAGTCGATTCATGAGTATTATGACAAATTGATGGCGGTGGTGAACAAGATTCGGCTGATGGGAGAAGATCTACCAGACAGTAGAATTGCAGAAAAATTGTTTGTGAGCTTGCTTGAAAGGTTTGAGGCAAAACTGTAAATTATCTTTATCCGAATTATTTAATTTTTTGGATGCTCAAGAACAAAGAATGGCAATAAGAAATGGAGAAAATGAAAATGTGGTTGAACAAGTTTTTTTTTTGCCAAAAATTCAAAAAGAAAAATGAAAATTCCTCAATGTGGTCATTGTGAGAAACATTGTCATGAAGAAAAAGACTGTTGGCACAAGGGCAAGCCTCAGTGTTTCAAATGCAAGAAATTTTGGGCATATTCAAAGGAATTGCAGAAATAATAAAACAGATGAACATGTCAATTTGGCATATGATTTTGATGAAGAATTAGCATTTTAATATTGGAGAGAAGTGCTCCAATAATTGAAAGTGGGTGAGAAGTGCACCCAAAAGCCATTTACGGTGAGAAGTGCACCGAGAAGCAATTTGCGGGGAGAAGTGCTCCGATTAGAAGACTATGATGGGAAGTGCATCATATGTTAAAAAAAACTTTGAATCAAGAGTGAATGTTGAGTTTTTTAGTCTTTGATTCAAAGTTTGTTTTTTTTTTTTTTTTTTTTACTAAGTCTAGTTTACTTAGTCTTTAATTTGTTAGTGGGGATTTTATTGTTCCTTAAAAATCTGCTTTCTTTGTTGCATTGTAAGCCTATAAAAGACTTTATAGGCATAAATTTGTATCTTTCATTTTGCGCAGAAAAAGAAATACAATATTAATTTAGGAGGCGGCAATGTAAATGACATATATCGAAAAAGCAAACTCATATGTGAAGAAGTAATAGCTCTTGAGACGCTGTACTCTTTTTGTGCTCCCAAATCAGCTTTTTCTTTTTTTAATTGATATAAAATTCACCCTAATTAGATTCTTGTTAACTGCATTATACACAGAAGAGTTTTTTTAGAACAGGTTTCATAATTTTCTTAGGTACATGTGAACATCTTATGCTCGAACACTAATTTTTCTCCCATATCCATAAACAAATTGGGAGACTTACACTTCCCACAGATTTCTCTTACCCAATTACTCTTCATACCTCATTTCTGCAATAGCCATCCTTGTAAACTCTCTCAGTTGAACTCTTCGACTTCTAATAATTTCACCATCCTTACAACCTGAACTATATGCAATTCTCGATCATTTGGTGAGAGAAAGCGAACTCCATGGACTCGCAATGAGAGAGATAAGGGCTTGGAGACCAAGATGAAATTAGAATAAACAGAATCATTTACACATAATCATAAAGAGAAAAGTGCAAGATATAGATAACAACCTCAGGGAACAACGTTTGTGGGTGCTCTAGCACATCTCCGCCTCCGCTGGTAATATGGAGCGTGGTGAGAGGATGCGAGGAAATTGGGTCGCTCTGTAATTTAGGGATTGCCTATTTTTCCCTCTGTAATTTGGGAATTTTAAAAATCACTTACTTTATGTTTGGGGAAAAAATTTGGTGCTCAATTTGTTACCGCCTCAATTTCGCGGACAAAATTTCAATCTTCTATGGGGATTTTGAAAAATTCGCCACTAGCATTGATATATTTTGTGGGGAAATCACGACTCCCCGCTGTTCATTCTATTAATTACGGCGAAGTTGTAAATTCTCCATAAATATTTATCTTTTGCGGGGAATTTCAAATTCCCCACAAATGTATAACAATTAGTGGGGAATTAATTTTCCCCACTATTGTTTTGCCACAAAAAAGTTCAATTTCTTGTAGTGCATGATAAATTTGGGCCTCTCATATATACATTCTACTTTTTTTTTTTTTTTAAGTTGGAGGCTAGATGATTTTTATCATTATTACCGGGAATAAGGTATAAATTTAGTCATATGGTTATTAGGAGAGGGAAAGTAACATTAATGCACAAAATAGTGCAATTTTAAGCCTAACGCTTTATCAATTGATACAATTTCAAGCTTAATGAAAAAAAACTCAATATGATTTGAACTTGCACATTTTATATTAATGAAAAAAAACTCATTTTTAATCAACTAGACATAAAATTGCACGGACTTGTAAAAAGATTGCAATATTTTCTCTAGTGGCGTTCACCTTTCTAAGTGTGTTCTCTGGGAAAAATTAGTATAGGCATCATATAACCAAGCCAATAATTTATCTCCATAATGAGCTACATATTATTGGTCCATTTTACTTATATAAATACACAATGCCAACCCTCGTGAATCTCCAAGAACAGCAACGAGTTCAAACATGGCTATTTCATGTGTCTCTAGTGTTCTTGCTCTCCTTCTCTTCTTCCTTTCTTTAGCCTCTTCTTCCATATCTTCACCATTATCTAACAATCCCCAAACTTTCATTGTCTTTATGTCCAAATCACATAAGCCTGCCCTCTTCTCCTCCAACCACCACTGGTACTCCTCCGTTGTCAATTCCCTTCCTCCCTCTCCTCAGTCTCCCAAGATCCTTTACACTTACTCTGAAGCCATCGGTGGTTTCTCCGCCCACATTACACCCAATCAAGCTGAAGCCTTACGTCGCGTTTCAGGCGTAATCTCAGTTATCCCAGACCAGATTAATCAGCTCCATACCACTCGAACACCTCAATTCTTAGGCCTTTCTTCTTCTGAGTCTGAGTTTTGGCTTGATGGTGATTTTGGGGAAGACATTATCATTGGTGTTTTTGACACAGGTGTATGGCCAGGACATCCGAGTTTTTCAGACGATGGTATGTCCGATGTTCCGGCGAGTTGGAAAGGTAGTTGCGAAACATCAGCTGATTTTCCTTATGTTTGCAACAAGAAACTCATAGGGGCGAGAGCGTTCTATCAAGGCTATAATCCATCAAAAGATTCACATTCTCCTAAAGATACACAAAGTCATGGAACCCATACAGCATCTACTGCTGGTGGATCATTGGTTAAAAATGTGAGTTTTTACCAATATGCAAAGGGTGATGCTCGTGGTATGGTTGCGCAGACTCTGATATTAATGAGCAAAATACCAGGTATTGAAGCACAGAAAAATATAAGAGGAAATTAGAGAATAATCACAAAAGGAAGCTCAATAATTGCTTCATTCTCATTAATGGAAAAAGGAGCCTTACCAAGGAATATAAAGGAGACAATAAAAACAAGAAAGGATAACCACCTCACTATCAGACAAAACACATGTCTGGACAGTGAGGATAACAACAGTACAAAAAGGAAAAATACAAACTAGTACAGAGAAACAAACAAAAGAAATGAAATAGCTGAATTGGTCCTTAATACTCCCCTTCAAGCTGTGGAGGAAGGAATTGCTCCTAGCTTGGAAACATGATGATTGTGTTGAGCAACTGTAAGAACTTTGGTGAAAACATCTGCAACCTATTCAGCAGAAGACACATAAGTGGGGGTGATAGTGCCTGCCTTAACTTGATCACGAACATAGTGACAGTCGATCTCAATATGCTTGGTGCGTTCATGAAGAACAGGGTTGGCAGCAATTGAGAGAGCTGCTTGATTGTCACACTTGAGCACAGTTGGAGGAAGTTTGGAAAAACCAAGGTCCTTAAGAAGAGCTGAAAGCCAAGTGATTTCACAGGTTGTAAGTGCTATAGCACGATATTCAGCCTCAGCAGAGGAGCGAGCTACAACAGGTTGTTTCTTGGCTTTCTAGGAAACAGGGGAGTCACCAAAGAAGATGCAAAAACCAGTGGTGGATCTTCTGGTGATTGGACAACTAGCCCAGTCACTATCACAGTAAGCGGTTAAAGAAGCAGCAGAAGAGGATGCAAGCAAAATGCCCTGGGACAATGTCCCTACAAGGTAACGCAGAATACGCTTTGCAGCTTGCATATGAATAGATGTAGGACAGTGAAGAAACTGACTAAGCAGTTGAACAGGGAAGGCTATGTTTGGCCGAGTGATTGTTAAATAGATAAGTTTGCCTAGGAGTCTCTGATATATAGAAAAGTCTGGCAATGGAGTTCCTTTTTCAGGGGTCAGTTTTAGATTACTTTCCATAGGAAGCTTAAGAGGTTTGCAATGAGTCATATCAAACTCATAAAGAATATCTTGGACATATTTCTTTTGTGAGACAAAGAAGCCAGAGGAGGATCTGTCTATTTCAAGGCCAAGGACGTATCTTAAAGGACCCAAGTCTTTCATGTGAAAGGTTTGAGAAAGCATGAGCTTAAGATGATCAATTGAAGTAAGGCTGTTTCCTGTAATCAACAAGTCATCGACATACACCAAAACAATAGTAATAGACTGTGAATCATGATTGATGAACAAACTATAATCAGATTTGGATTGAATGAAGCCCAAAGTGATAAGAGTGGTCGATAGCTTTGCAAACCATTGTCTTGGTGCTTGTTTAAGCCCATAGAGGGATTTTTTGAGCTTGCATACAAGATTAAACTTGTGTTGAACAGAGGGGACAGAAGATGTTACCTGACTTATTCTACATCCAAGATGAGTGTATCCAGGAGGAAGAAGCATAGAGACATTTTCGAGCAGATCACCATGCAGAAATGCGTTGGTGACATCCATCTGGAAAGCATACCAATCTTCTACAGCTGCAACGACCAACAAGGTCCTTACTGTAGTCATTTTTGCCACAGGAGCAAAAGTCTCTGCATAGTCTTCCCCATATTTCTGTCTGCAACCTAAAATAACAAGTCTAGACTTGTATCTTTCAACAGATCCATCAGGATTATATTTTGTTTTGAACAACCATTTACACCCAATAGCAATTTTCATAGCAGGTAAGGTTGTGACATCCCATGTATCATTGGCTTCAAGAGCTTCAAGCTCAGTATTCATAGCTGCAACCCAATGAGAGTGTTGAACAGCTTCTTTGAAGTAAATAGGGTCAGAATTATTGGTAAGATGAGCAAGAAAATAGTGAAAGGAAGGAGCAGTGACAGTATAGGTAACATTTGAAATATGAGGAGCATTGTAGTCCTTTAGCCAGACAGGAGGAACATGAGTTCTAGTAGATCTCCTGACTGGTAAAGAAGTAGGCAAAGGAGAGGGTATATCAGATAATGAAGCAGAAGAGGGTGAGATTGGAGAAGTAGGTGCAGGAGATAATGTAGTGGGGGCTGAAATAGGAGATGATATAGTGGGAGTTGATGGTTGAGGAGGTGGAGAAACAGGTTCACTAGGAAGATGAGATACAGAGTATAAGTCATCATAAAGCTGAGGTTGGGGCACAGAATGAGTTAAAGCAGGAATAGGATGCATGTAGGAAGTTGTGGATTTAGAGTGAAAGGGAAATATGGATTCATGAAAGATTACATCTCTAGAGACAAATGTCTGAGATGTGAGTAAATTTAGTAATCTGTAGCCTTTTTGAGTGGAAGGATATCCTAAAAACACACAAGGGACACCCCTGGGAGACATTTTATCTGATGGAAAAGATGGGTTATAGGCAAAGGCAAGACACCCAAAGACCCTTAAGTGATCATAGTTGGTGGGAGAATTGTGAAGGGCTTCATAGGGAGTGGAGTTATCAAGTACATGAGTAGGCAGTCTATTAATCAAATTGACAGCAGTTAGGACACAATCACCCCAATGAGACAAGGGCAACCCAGCCTGAAAACGAAAAGCCCTTGCTATTTCCAATATATGCATGTGCTTCCTCTCTACTCTGGCATTCTGTTGGGGTCTCCTAACATAGGATGTTTGATGCACAATACCATTTTTACAAAAGAAGGCTAAACATTGTGTGTCATCAAATTCTAAGGCATTGTCAGACCTAAGATATTTGATTTTCTTGTGAAAGTGTGTTTGAGCATAGTTAAGAAAAGCTTCCAAAATAGACAGACTATCAGATTTGAGTTTCAGAAGATATACCCAAGTTGTTCTAGTGCAATCATCAACAATGGTCAAAAAATACCTGTAATGCCCCTGTTGAGCGATTTCCGCAAGTGCACGGTATACGCTTGTAGTAATAAAAGATATCGATCCCACAGGGAACGCTTTTTAACAAAAACTTATTTTGAATCGGTTAAATTTACTTTTAAGGTTTATAATATGGAAAAATCGTTTAATCGGATTTGGTTTTGAAATTGCTAGAATAAGAATTAGATTAGAGTATAACAAATGTTAGAAATCACTTCTGATTTAAGGATAAATTTACAAAACAGAAACGTTTAGTTCTTTAGAAAAGTAAACAAATGTATTCGTTTGCATTAAGCAAAGAAAACAACTTTAAACTTTGTATAAATTATAACAATGAAATAAACATCGATTCCTCTAATTTTAGGGCTTTGAACTGCAGTCAATCCTCCTACGGTCGGGTTAGATCGCTACCTTAACCAAATTGATACTCTACTGATGATATCAATTTGCTTAAGTGTTCAACAAAGTTTCCTTGTAAAGATTTTGAATTTAACTACGTTTTAATGAAAACACCAGAACTCACTTCGGATCATTTACCAAAGTGCTACATAAAAATCTATCGAATAGAATGAACTTTATTAGATGAAATATGAATTTGATACAAGTTTACAGAGAATAAGAAGCATGGAAACTTTCGATGGCTTGCAAGTGAACGGGTTGTCAATCCTTTCCTTGGGTTTTGTTAGAGTTTGTCAGGCTCAGGGGCGGATCCTCTACTAAATCTTCTCGTTGTAACTTCGTAATAGAGATACGGTCGGCTACTACCAAAATGTAAACTAATATGAACAAATCTAAATGCTACTGTGTTTGTAATTATTGAATAAACAATGTGTGTACATCATATTGCTTTTTACAGAAACGACCTCTAAACTCTGAATTGCTTGACTCAGAATTCCTGCATTAATTCTATACTAATCTTCTTCTTTTTTCTATATCATTAACTCTCCATCAACTCTTTATTTATAGATGTTGAAGAGTTGTGATTGAAGTGTCGTGTCCATTGTGAAGGGTCATATCCTCTGCGAAGGGATGTTTTTATCCATCCGAACGAACGTGTTTCGTCGAAAACGAATGTGTGCGAATGGCTCTCCAGGGATTTCTGAACTTGCCGAGAATGGGGGAGCAAATATTTGGTCTTTGAAATCGTCAAGGGAAAAAGCTGGTGACGCGTGTCGCGACCGAGAATGGAGGATTCTCGGTCGCGACACGGAGTATTTTCCGTTTTTTCCACTTCGTCCTCGTCCTCGTTTTGGCGTGTTTGATCTTCGTCGTCTTTGACTCCTTTTGTAGGGTTTTTCTTTCGTTTTTAGGCTCTTTTCGTTCCTATTTGGATTTTACCAAATATTTAGGTACCTAGTAAGAAAGAAACATATCCGAAAGTAAAAGTATTCTAAACAGGTATAAATAGTATGAATCCGAAGCAAAACTGATGTAATTATCGATGATATTTTAGGTATATTTTGGGCTTAACAAATCTCCACACTTAATCTTTTGCTAGTCCCGAGCAAAATTTCACTGAATTTATTCTTTAACCAATCTCTTATGAAAATAAAACATATATCTCTATATTATTTTTTAAATTAGTTAAGCCGAAAAGACTAACTTCGCATGGCAGATTTATACGCAAAATATCAAACTAACTTAATATAAATACGATATATCATTCGTCTTGCATTTTCAATTTTGAATTGAAGTATTCGGGACGATATAAGCACGCATGTTATTGAGTCTTTCGTCTCAAGGCATTTCAATGCACAAAATTTCCTTTCCCAAACTTAAACTAATATATGAGATATATTAAATTTAAATAAGTACTTAGGTTAATTTTATTTGCTAGTTACGCCCGAGATAAGGGTGGTCTTGATCGTAACTTTTTACGTATTTTATTGCTTAGTGTTCGCTTAAGAGGTACCGACCATACCATGGGTGGACGCAATCGTTACTTTAAACTTAAACACGCTTAATTTTTGTTTAAACGTTCCTTCCATACCTCGATTGTGATAAGGGTGGTCGCAACCGTGACCAAAAGTAAACGATACTTAATTTTCTTCCCTTTCATACCTCGATTGTGATAAGGTTGGTCTCAATCGTGGCCAAAAGTTAAGAATTCAACTAATTGATTAATTAATATGAATTATGAAATTGAAATTGTAACTTTGTGGCTAAAGTTTTCTTATGACTTAAAATTCAACATGTATTATGGCTAAAGTTTTCTTAAAAACTTCAATTGGTGTTAATGTAAGACGAAAATCAAACCGAGCTAAATATTGTTAGTTCAATTTAATGCCTATAAACCTAATTGAAAATTTAAAATAAGATTTATTGTATCATGAATTGCATGATATAAAATAGAGATAAAGAATAAAGAATCTTTACTTAAATACATTCACTCGAGACGTGTTTGATAAAATCGTATCGGAGATTTGTGAAAAATTTGAAAAATATTGCCCGTATAGAAATATTATTTCTATCGATAATGATAACCTAAAAATTTAATTTATAATCATAAGTAAAAATATATTTAAACATGTGAAAATATATGTTTTATAAAAATAATGTTAAATAAATTATGTTGCATTTATATAAAACAAGTGTTGCATTTATAAATTATTCTTATTCATTTGCATAAAAATTATTCGTTGCATTTATTCGTATATGTATAAATGATATAAATGACATATGTATATCTCCTCTCACACTTAAATTGGATCATGTCCTCATTGGTGCAAATATTGATATAATATAAAAAAAATAAGCACGAAATAAATCATACGAAATAACAGAGAAATTGTGCAAAAGAAAAGCATCCAACATAAAATTAAAATTGAAAATGTACGAAACATAATAAATAGAAATATTGTACCAAACTGAAATTGAAAAACAACATAATAAGATGAAAAAAAAAGATAAAACCTAAGCATTAGGCGGGGAATCCGGATGGGTTGGTGAAGTTTCCACATTGCGGCGACGGAAGAATGAAAGCATCCGATGCCGTGTTGACTTGTGCTCTCGCCTCAAGGTATTGAGGGTGTCATTCATCACCATATTATTATCCACCAAATCATCAATTCTTAAATTTATTTGGCGATTATTGGAATTGATTTGGTCCAAAATCCGCCTTAAATCCACCGGATCATCTTCTTGAGGAGCTTGAGGTTGTGGTTGTGCTTGCGGTATATCTTCCTCCTCCTCCGCCGTGCCTCCTTCGTCGGTACCTACAAATTGGGAACTTGAAGCTCCTCCGCCCATAGTGCCACGAAGATGGGCAATACGAGAAGCATATGAAATAAAAACGGGAGGAACTGAAGTAAGCAATAAGTGAGCCCGCTCAAGCGCCGAAATGTCCAAAATCGGAACATAGCCATGGTAGGTGGACATGTCATAATCGACTAATTCACCCCGTGCTCCCAAAACAATTGCAGTGATAAAATTACCGAGAGGGACTTGAATTGTATGAGCCCTCGAAGCACAAAATAAATTGTCAAATAGCATACCGATGCTATCAACCCTCAAACCCTTAAACAAACAATCCAAAACGAACAAATCCCGAACTTGAATTTTTTGAGCTCTCAACACGACCAAATAATGAAAAACTCAGAAATTTATGAAAGAAGAACACACAATTGTCCTTAATTAACTTGCTTGAGGTATTTTTGGAGTTAAAATATTCTTGATCCGAGAGAGTTTGCCAAATAGAGTCGTTATCAAAATCCTTAGGCTTGTCATAGAAATCGTTAGTAGGGAAACCGAACATATTCTCCATAACCTCATAATCAATGGTATAGGTCACACCATTATTTCTAAAGGAGATTGATGTCTTCTTCTTATTCATGGTCAAAATGACCAAAAATTCTACCACATATTCCGTAATACGGGGAAAACGCATAGAAACAAAAGCTTGCCAACCCAAAGTTTCAATGAAAGCATCAATTCGAGTAGAGAAATTCAATGCTCTTACCGAATCGAAGTCAAGGAAGTGCATATCTACAAACTCCCTCTTGGAATTGGAAAAGTGAATGAATCGAGCGGCTTCCTCCTCCGTTTCAATGTCAAAATAGGCTCTGCAACGTATACGAAGGCGATTAGCTTCCGTAACTTAGGGCTTGTGACCAACACGCTTGGTTCTAGGCATGTTAATGGTGTTTAGGGTTTGCAAAGAAGAAGAAGAAGAAGAGATGAAAAGAGAGAAAATCAAAGGTTGAAGATGATTTGGGAGTTGTAATGTGGAATTGAATTGATAAGTGATTAGAGAGGGTAAAGAATAAATTAGGAAGAGTAAAAGTAATGTATGGGGAAGAGTTTAGAGTAGGTGATTGGGTAAAAAGTGAGGTGATGTAAGGTTTGTGTAAGGAGTAGGTTTATATAGGATGAAATAGGGAGATGTATAGGTAGAGTAGGAATAGGAATAGGCTAAAAATATGTCAAAAATCTGGATTAAATCACCCTACAGGTCGCGTGTCGCGACCGAGAATGCCGATCCGCGGTCGCGGCACGCGAATTTCAGAGAACATTTTGCTCTAAAATCGGCCTGTTTTTGCTGGACTTACCGAGAATATATAATTCTCGGCCGAGAATCGGTCCATAGTGCTGTTATAAGTGTATTTTGACTTGGTTTGTGCAATTTTTTGATTAATTGTGTCTTGAATTGAATTAAAACTGTACCTGCACTTAAAAACTTAAATGAAAAACATTAAATAAAAGGAAAACCAAAGGTTTATCCTTATTAATTGTAAAAATAAAGAGAAATAAATGTCACATTAAGATTTAATGAAACATTAATGGACATTTATGCATATAAGTTAAATGAATCATGTTAAGTGAAATAAATACAAGTTCATGTATTAATTAATTAAGTTAAACCCTAAGGTGTAATGAAAATGGTTTAAATTTATAATGTGAGAAAAGTATGAACATATTTGTTAATCAATAAAAGTCATATTAGTGCATTATAACCATTTTTATCTCAATTTGAGCAAGAATGATTAGAATTTGTCAACTTGAAGTGATTTAGTATATATTAACTATAGTCAAATTAAGAAATGAACGAAAACAAGTAGAAATTTTTATTTAATCAACATATATATATAAAAATTGAAACAAATCATAAAAACAAAAAAAATGAAATGAAATAACACAAAATACATAAATATTTGCAAAATATTAAAAGAAAAACTTATAAATTTGAACTATTCTATATACTCATCCCTATCAATCGAGATTTCTCTAGCCCTATAGCGTTCAATTTTCAATTGCACGAAAGCTTGACGTTCTGGTGCAGATAGAAAATGCGAGCCTGCTCGAAAAACACGTTTCACTAGACCTTCATATTCCAAAAACTCATAGTCTAGTGTCGGAAAAGATTCATCCTCACTCCAAGGAACAGCAATAGTACCCTTGGTATCGAGAATTATTCCGCAAATTATATTCCCGAATCCAATCTTTTTATCCTTGGATCGAGAAGCGGCAACAAGACCCTCCATCATAATTTTTGAAGAATCAACTGTATTCCCTTGGAATATATCTCCAAGGACATATAAGTCGGTGTCGCGGACCACACTGCTAAATGTGTGACCGAACAGACTGTGACACAGAAATTTATGTAAATACATCATTGAATTGGAGTGAAAGGATTGATTGTAGGCGAGTCGAGGATTGAAACGCTAGAATCCAGTGAGCATTCTCCATATGTCTGTGGATGTCATATCTTTGCCAGGATGACGTTTGATTGTATCCCTCGGGGGAAAACCAAACCAGGTATGCAACTCGGGATATCCGAAAGTAAATAGTTCGCCATCTCGACGAAAACTAAGACGCACTCGTCGTTTGTTAACAAAACGAACGGTACAGAAAAATTCGAGAATCCAATCGCCAATTATAGGAAATCGCATGTTGGCGAATTTTGTCCATCCCAATCGTTCCAAATAGCGACTCATGTCATCGCTTATGCCGAGTTGTCTATTCAAAAACTCGTCCATATATAACATTCCAACAAAGAACTTGTAACAAAGCCTCCAGTAGCGCCTGCCTTCATCATCATTGAAGATAGGAAATGGCACACCATATCGTTTGGATAAGTCGGGACGTTTATTGCTTGAAGAAACAATTTTCTTAGGGGATAAGTGTTTAGTAGTCATGGTTTTGTGAAGAGGAAGAATGGTTCTGTAACTTAGTTAACAATGGTGTTTGGAGAAAATCAGAATTTTGTTCTGATAGAGATGAAAAGAAAATAATGTAACAGAACTTTGATGTTATAGGATTTATTTATAGGATTTTAGGACGAAATAAGGTGTTGTTTTGATGCGAAAAGGCATAAAATCATACCTCTGAAAGTTTAAGAAACTCAATTTTTCGAGTTTGAAAAGCCATGTCTGCAGGATGAAGAAGAAACAAGTCTGATGGTGCAAAGAACTCCCGTGTCGCGACCGAGAATCCCAATTCTCGGTCGCGACACGCTGATTTCCTCGCGGAAATCAGGCGTCGAAACCCTATATTTCTGATTCTCGACCGAGAATATAAATTCTCGGTAAGTTCAGAAAATTCCTTACCTGTTTGGACAATTCTGAAAATGTGAATTCTCAACTGAGAATTCCAAATTCTCGACTGAGAATCACCAAATTTCTCCTAATTCGAACTAAAGACCTAAAATTAAAATAAAAGCATGACTTAAACATATTTTTATGGATCTAAATCTTAATATAAAGTCTATTAATAATTAAAAATCATAAAATTGGCATGTGTAAAAATTTAAACTAAATCAAAAATCATTAAACTAAATTAAAACTAACAAAACAAAACAAAATAAAATAAAATAAAAATAAAAATAAAGTACATTAAATTTAAATGAATTAATCTTCAGAAAAATGCGTTACGAACGCAATTTCTTTGTTTGAAACATTTTTGTAATAGATTTTGCATCTATTACCGTTTACTTTGAAACGAACTCCGTCAGGTCCTTCAAGTTCTAAAGAGCCATAATCAAATACTTTAATGACTAGATATGGACCTGTCCATCTGGACTTAAGTTTACCTGGAAATAAACAGAGTCGTGAATTAAATAACAGCACATTGTCCCCAATGTTAAAGCTTTTGACTTTAATTTTGGCGTCGTGCCATTTTTTCACTTTTTCTTTATATATTTTCGTATTTTCGTAAGATAGATGACGTAACTCGTCTAACTCATTTAAGTTGAGCAAACGTTTCTTACATGTTTGTTGCAAATTAAAGTTAAGTTCCCTAATAGCCCAATAGGCTTTGTGTTCTAATTCGACTGGCAAATGACATGCATTCCCATACACTAATCGGTATGGAGTCATTCCTATTGGTGTTTTAAATGCAGTACGGTATGCCCATAACGCATTGTTGAGTTTACAAGACCAATCTTTTCTTGAAGACGAAACTGTTTTCTCTAGAATCCATTTGAGTTCTCTATTTGATATCTCTGCCTGACCATTAGATTGAGGATGGTATGGCGTTGACATGCGGTGGCGTACTCCATATTTTTTCATAAGTATATCAAAACGTCGGTTTATAAAATGGGTACCGCCATCACTTACAATGACTCTAGGACAACCGAATCTACAAAATATATCTTCAAGAATACCAACAACAACTTTAGAATCGTTCGTCGGGGTTGCAATTGCTTCAACCCACTTCGAAACATAATCTACGGCGACTAATATGTAAATTTTACCATTAGAAGGGGGAAAAGGTCCCATGAAATCTATTCCCCACATGTCGAAGACTTCTACTTCTAACATGTTTGTGAGGGGCATCTCATCTTTTCTGCCTAAATTTCCTGTTCTTTGGCACTTGTCACAACGAATAATAAATGAACGGACGTCTTTAAACAATGTAGGCCAAAAGAATCCACATTCTAATATCCTGGCTACTGTCTTACTAATGCCGTTATGTCCCCCATACGAGCTAGAATGGCATTCCGACATTATAGACTCATATTCATTTTCACTAACGCATCTCCTAATTATCTCGTCACCATAAGTTCTGAACAAAAAAGGATCTTCCCAAAAATATTGTTTAATGTCAAAGAAGAATTTCTTCTTTTGTTGGAAAGTTAATCCTTCCGGAACAATGTTGGCTGCGAGATAATTTGCAATATCCGCATACCATGGCGACATGACACTTTTTATTTGATAGAGATATTCATCAGGGAAATCATCTCGTATACCGATAGTCTCACCTATAGGACTGTTTTCATCTTCGAGTCGTGATAGATGGTCGGCGACAAGGTTTTCTACTCCCTTTTTGTCTTTAATTTCTATATCAAATTCTTGTAATAATAAAACCCCTCTAATTAGACGTGGTTTTACATCTTTCTTAGCAAATAAATATCTTAAAGTTGCATGATCGGTATAAATAATAACTTTCGAACCTAACAAGTATGACCTAAACTTATCACATGAAAAAACTACAGCTAACATTTCCTTCTCGGTTGTGGTGTAGTTTAATTGTGCACCGGACATTGTGTGACTTGCATAATAAATGACATGAAGTTTCTTATCCTTCCTTTGACCTAAAACACATCCGACGGCTAAGTCACTTGCATCACACATGATTTCAAAAGGTAAATCCCAATCGGGTTTAGCAATAATAGGTGCACTGACTAAAGCTGTTTTCAATGTTTCGAAAGCTTTAACGCAATCTTCATTAAAATCAAAGGTCGGATCTTTCATGAGTAAATTAGTAAGTGGTTTGGAAATTACAGAGAGGTTTTTAATAAATCTCCTGTAAAAACCTGCATGTCCCAAAAATGACCTTACTCCCTTAACAGTAGTTGGAGGGGGTAATTTTTCTATCACTGAAGTTTTTACTCTATCCACTTCTAATCCCTTTTTAGATATTTTATGTCCTAAAACAATTCCCTCGTCAACCATGAAATGACATTTTTCCCAGTTTAATACTAAATTCGTTTATTCACACCTAGACAAAACTTTATCCAAGTTCTGTAAGCACGAATCGAAGGAATCTCCATAAACGGAAAAATCATCGATAAAAACTTCCATGATATCTTCAATGAAATCATTAAAGATCGCAGTCATACAACGTTGAAATGTTGCTAGTGTGTTACATAGACAAAAGGGCATTCTCCTATATGCAAATGTTCCATAAGGACATGTGAAGGTTATTTTGTCTTGGTCATCCGGGTAAATATATATTTGAAAGAATCCAGAGTAGCCATCTAGAAAACAATAGAAAGCATGACCAGCTATTCGTTCGATCATTTGATCAATGAAAGGTAGAGGAAAATGGTCTTTCCTAGTTGCTTTATTAAGGTTCCTATAATCTATACAAACTCTCCAACCGGTGGTGGTTCGTGTAGGTATTAATTCACCTTCGTCATTCCTTACAACAGTTATGCCTCCTTTTTTGGGTACACAGTGGACTGGACTAACCCATTCACTATCCGAAATAGGATAAATGATTCCATTGTCTAGAAGTTTAGTAATCTCATTTTTGACTAATTCTTTCATATTCGGATTTAAGCGTCTTTGCATATCCGCTTTAGGTGGCTTATCTTCTTCTAAGTGAATTCTGTGCATTACAATACTAGGATTAATTCCTTTTAATTCTGAAATTTGCCATCCCATACTTCCTATTCTATTTCTAACAACTTCCTTTAATTTTTCTTCTTGAACCTGTGTTAGTTTGTTAGAGATAATTATAGGCAGAGAATCGTCTTTGCCTAAGAAAGCGTACCTCAAATGGTTTGGTAATTAAGTTCTAATTTAGGTGGAATTATAATTGAAGGCAGAACTGGTCAATCTTCTCGAATCAAAGGCTCTGGGTCCTTATCTTCTAATTCTTCACTCATTATAGGTTCTATTATTTCTTTTTTTTTGAATAATGTCATTAACACATTCTTCAATTAAATCAAGTTTCATACAAGAGAAATCCTCCATAGGATATTTCATTGCTTGGTCCATATCAAACTCAATCTGATCGTCTCCTATTCTCAAAACTACTTTCCCTTCCGACACATCAACTAGAGCATGTCCCGTGTTCATGAACGGTCTACTAAAGATTAGCGGACAATTAACGTCATATACAAAATCTAATATAACGAAATCGGTAGGAAAAATAAATTTGTCAACTTTAACTAAAACATCCTCGATAATACCATATGGTCTTTTAGTGGTTTGGTCCGCTAATTGCAAAACCATATTGGTACGTTTGATATCTTCTTCTAAGCCTAACTTATTAAAAATAGATAATGGCATCAAGTTTATGCTTGTTCCCAAATCACAAAGACAACTTGGAAATTCAATATCTCCCAATTTACAAAGAATGGTAAAACATCCGGGATCTTTGAGTTTAGTGGGCAAATTACTTGACACAATTGAACTGCAATCTTCAGTTAGCGAAATGGATGAAATTCCTTCCCAACTGATTTTCTTTGAAATTAAATCTTTTAGGAATTTACCGTAATTGGGAATTTGCGTAATCGCATCCATAAACGTTAAATTAATATGCAATTTTTTAAGTTTGTCCAAAAATGTTAAAAGTTGTTTGTCATAGTCCTTATTGTGGACTTTGTGTGGAAAAGGTGGTTTGGGTACAAAAGTTTTTGTACTTGAGTCAATTGGTGTATCTTTTTGGTTTAATGTATCTTCTTTGGATTTTGGTAAATCAGTTCCTGGTAAAGTTGAATTCCCGGGCATTTCCGGACCTAAGTAATTTTTTCCTGAGCGAAGAGTGATAGCCTTTACATGCTCTTTCGGATTTTCTTCCGTATGGCTGGGAAGACTTCCCTCTTTGCGGGATGGAATTGATTTAGCGAGTTGTCCAATTTGAACCTCCAAATTATGGTTTCGCCACTGGTATATGTCCACGCTCCGCGGGCCACATACTACTGTGGATTGCCATTTCCTCCAAAAGTTCTCTTGCTTGGGCCGATGTTTTCTTCATGAATAACCCTCCAGACATAGCATCTAATGAACCTCTAGTTGTAGGATTTAATCCATTATAAAATGTTTGCATTAAAAGTTCAGCGGGCAATTGGTGGTGTGAGCATAAACGTTGAAGTTCTTTAAAACGTTCCCAAGCCTCATAAAGAGTTTCATTATCATTTTGAGAAAAAGATGTTAACTCTTTTATGACTCTTGCAGTTTTTGCTAAAGGAAAATATTTTGATAAAAACGCTTGGGCTAATTGCTCCCAAGTTTCAAATGTTGCGGCTGGCATAGAAGTTAACCATTCTTTGGCTCGATCCTTCAAAGTAAAAGGAAAAAGGCAAAGTTTGATTGCTTCCGCAGTCACATCTGTTATTTTAAAAGTGTCGCAAATTTCTAAGAAATTTGTCAAATGGGTGTTAGGATTTTCGTTAGGCAACCCGTAAAATGTTACGTTATTTTGCAACATATTAAGCAATGCTGGCTTAATTTCAAATTGGTTTGCATTTATTTGGGGTCTAACTATGTTGTTTGTTACACCGGCCACTCCTGGCCTAGCGTAATCCATAAGTGTAGCCATAATTTCTAGCTCAGTAACTCTGGTTTTTATTGGGGTCTTGTTTTTGTTTTTGTTTTTCTTGTCTTTCTTGTTCTTTTTAACCGTTTTTTCAATTTCTGGGTCTAGCGGTTTTGGTCGAATGCCTGAACTTCGAGAACTGCGCATGAACTTGAAATTTCGCACGAACCAAAACTACCTTCAAAACAGAATTTTGAAAAATAAATATGTTAGTAATTCGAAATAAGTAAAATATAAAATTTTGAATAAGTATAAATAAACCTAGATTCGAAATAAAACATGAAAAATCTAAATTTTTGTCAAAAATTTTGGCGTTTCCCCGGCAACGGCGCCAAAAACTTGTTGAGCGATTTCCGCAAGTGCACGGTATACGCTTGTAGTAATAAAAGATATCGATCCCACAGGGAACGCTTTTTAACAAAAACTTATTTTGAATCGGTTAAATTTACTTTTAAGGTTTATAATATGGAAAAATCGTTTAATCGGATTTGGTTTTGAAATTGCTAGAATAAGAATTAGATTAGAGTATAACAAATGTTAGAAATCACTTCTGATTTAAGGATAAATTTACAAAACAGAAACGTTTAGTTCTTTAGAAAAGTAAACAAATGTATTCGTTTGCATTAAGGAAAGAAAACAACTTTAAACTTTGTATAAATTATAACAATGAAATAAACGTCGATTCCTCTAATTTTAGGGCTTTGAACTGCAGTCAATCATCCTACGGTCGGGTTAGATCGCTACCTTAACCAAATTGATACTCTACTGATGATATCAATTTGCCTAAGTGTTCAACAAAGTTTCCTTGTAAAGATTTTGAATTTAACTACGTTTTAATGAAAACACCAGAACTCACTTCGGATCATTTACCAAAATGCTACATAAAAATCTATCGAATAAAATGAACTTTATTAGATGAAATATGAATTTGATACAAATTTACAGAAAACAAGAAGCATGGAAACTTTCGACGGCTTGCAAGTGAACGGGTTGTCAATCCTTTCCTTGGGTTTCGTTAGAGTTTGTCAGGCTCAGGGGCGGATCCTCTACTAAATCTTCTCGTTGTAACTTCGTAATAGAGATATGGTCGGCTACTACCAAAATGTAAACTAATATGAACAAATCTAAATGCTACTGTGTTTGTAATTATTGAATAAGTAATGTGTGTACATTGTTATCGTCGTAATTTATAGCATTTTTAGTATTTAATTACTAGTTATTTTGTACCATTTTAATAAATTTGAATAATGGTTTTTGTATATTTTCTTCATTTTATGTATCTAAGCCAATTTGTGTGTTATCTAGGCACTTTCGCAAGGTTTTCAGCACAAATAACCAAGTCGGGGCTTAAGGCGACAACTCGGGAGTAAAAGGGACCAGAAAAAAGGAATTTTAGCGACACCCAGCGTGCACTTCGTCGCGGATGTGTGCTGTAAGATAAAAAGTCCAATTGTTCACACTAGGACAGATTTGACACATTTTCGTATTTTCAACGTATCTCCCTCATACGAACTCGGATTGAGGCGATTCAAAATGCGTTGGAAAGCTAAGAGAAAGATGAACAAGTGACTAATAATGGCCTCTCCAAATTCGAAGTGTATCAAGCCCAGAAAATTCCAAAAGTTGATGAACATGTTGAAGCCTATGACTCCTTTCCCACCTTTACACATTTCAACTCCTAAATTGTCAAAGTCTTCCACCATCCTCTCTTAAATGCAAAATTCAGAAGATTAGGGAGAGGGAGGCCATAAGGAGACTTGGTCTTTGGAATTATGTGTGCCATTTTACTATAAAAGGAGACCTTGGGTGCCATTTGAAGACACACCAAGCTTAGGCTTAATTCATCCCTCTATAATGTTATTTTGTTGATTCTTCTCCTTAAGAATCAGTTATTTGTGTTGTTGTTATTGTTGTTAGAGTGTTGTTTGTGCAAAAGTTCATCTAATAAAAGTAAGTTTCAAGTTACCGAAGAAGTTCGTTCGGTAATCGTCATTACGGTTTCTTCTAAACTTTAATCTCTTTTATTAATATGAACTCTATTATCTATCTTTCTAAAGTGTGTTTTAATCTGATGATGGGCTAAACCCCTCTTAACTAAGGCTAAAAGTGGATCTTAACCTTAATTATGTGGTAATTACGTTTAACCTATTTAAGTTATCTTTATCCTTTTTTGAGAACTAACTTATGATTCTTAATGCTTGTAGGAGATGGGCCAACTCTCTACTTGGATATAATTAATCGTTTATATTGACCGTGATTAAATTGATTAATCGAAATTCATAAGTTGGACCTAATGACCATTTAGTGTGGCTTATTGGTTTTCCAAGGTTTTTCATGAATCTTATTACAAATCTTAGATTTATTACTTGAGCCGGACCAAGGAAAAGTAATAAATCGAAGGTTTGGAAATAAGAAAACTTAATGCTTCTTTGGATTAATTACTTGAGCCGGACCAAGGGAAAGTAATTAATCGAAAGTTTAGAACTAATTACTTGAGCGGTTTTTCTCGAATCTTAAGTAATAACTTTAGCCGGACCAAGGTAAAGTAGGTTAAAAAGGTTTAGATTAAATCTTATTACAAATCTTAGATTTATTACTTGAGCCGGACCAAGGGAAAGTAATAAATCGAAGGTTTGGAACTAAGAAGACTTAATGCTTCTCTTGATTAATTACTTGAGCCGGACCAAGGGAAAGTAATTAGTCAAGAGTTTAGAACCAATCTCGAGAACTAATAGTTAATAAGAAAAATCATCATCTTAAGAAGGATAAAACAACTTAAAAGGGGTTAAGCGTTATTACCAAGCAAAGAGGTTAAGTGAAGCTAAAAGCCTTAGTTTCTTTTATTATAAGTAATCTCTCACTTAATTTGTGTAATTTTTATTTCACTTCTTGCTTAAGTCTTAGCTTGGTTGTCCAACAAACTCTACATTTCGGTTGTTTAAATAATAGATAGTAAGCAAAGAGATTAGTACTTATAATCACCATCCTCGTGGGAACGATACTCTACTTTCACTTTATTACTTGATACACGACTAAGGTACACTTGCCTTCACATGCACGTATACGTAAAACGCGCATCAAGTTTTTGGCGCCGTTGCCGGGGATGGTTGAGTTGTAATATTAATCTAGTCGAACTTCTATTAATTTAAACGTTTTTGTAAATATTTTGATTTTTTTTCTGCACCTTTTTTTATGATTCTTTTGTAGGGAGATGGCGATGAATGATTTTTCATGGAAAATACATTCGTCGACAGAAAAAGTTTTCAACTCATTCTACTCAAATTGGGAGGACGAACCTGAAAATTCATGGTTCGAAGATCAATATGATGGTCCAAATTCACGACAACATATCCGCAATGAAGAAAAGACTATCGAGGAACTAATGATTGATTTTATTTCTTCAAAAGAAAATCAATATGATAGTTCCTATAATTTAATAAAAGATGTTTGCATTAAACACAATTTACTAATTGATTTAACTGCAGATAAATCAATTAGAGATTTTGATTCAGATGATCGTATTGAAGTATTTAACTTAGATGAGCCTCAACATGACAATATTCTCGATAATTCTTTGGAGCCAATATTAATGGAGAATTGTGACCGCCCAACAAAAAGTGAAGAGTTGAAAATTTTAAAATCTACGATAGAGGAGTTCGAGATAACCCCAACTCAAGAATATTATGCGTTATATGACTTGCCACGGGAGTCAAAAAGGGAGAAATCGAAACTCGTACATCATTTTTTTAAATTTATGTCGTGGATTTTATTAAGTTATCTTCAACCTAACAATCCAATGTGCATTTACAGGATTTTTATCAAAGAATTTGGATTCATCATACGAATTCATTCGTTCACATAAAAATGGAAGTATAAGTCGAGCTAAACGACGATAAATTTAGCGCTTGTCGGGAGGCAACCCGATATTTCTAACTTTTAATTCACTTTAATTTTAAGTATTATTTATATATATATTTAATTTTTTTAAGGTTTATTGCTATTATAAAATTAAAAAAAAAAGACAACAAAATAAAAAAAAAAGAATTTTTTTTTAATTTAAGATTTATTGTTGTTTGTGTATGGTTATAGATATATTTATAAAATAAAAGAAAAAAAATAAAAAAAAGAAAAAAAAGAAAAAAATACAAATCAAAACCAAAAAAAGGAAATATGCTTTTAATGCTACAGATGCACCTCGTCGAAGCACCACCTGCTTCGACGAGATGCATATGTTCCAGGAAGTCTGGAACCTCCTGGAACTCCTAACCTCGACGAGGTATATCCCAACCTCGTCGAGGTGGGTCATTTAGGGGTTAATTACTCCTTTAATCCAATACTTTTCTATTATTAATTTTACCAGTTTAATTCAACACTTCTCCATTATTGATTTTTTTAGTTTTATTTTCTGTAGTAACCAGCCCCGCCCCTCAACTTCTCAAGCCACTTTCTGACAACTCTCTCGACGGAATTCACCGATTTCACCTCCAATCCGCTCCACCAAAACACCTCCTTTCTACCACAAATCCATCCCAATTCCACTAATTCACAGGGAGTCATTCTATCCTTTACTTTTTGCTTTAGTGTTATTTTGCATTTCGGGACTAAACGCTACACTAATTGGGGATGGGAGTAAAGGATAGAACGTTATCTTTATTTTCAGTAATTGTTATTTTCGTACTTTTGTTTCAGTCGTGTGACGTATGTCTAATTTTAATGTTGTGTTATTTTGTATTTTTTTTCTTATGGGTTATTTTGCACCTTATTTTTACTACTTTTATTTTTCTCTTTATTTAGCTTTTAAATAAATGTTTTTGTTAAATAAATTTGAATAAAAGCCTCATTCTAAAGTTTTGCTTTAATCAAACAAGAAAATAAAAAAAAAATTGTCTAGAATAAATGTTAAATTTTGATAGGATGAAATTTTATTTGAAAATCTTAAATTTTGTAAACGAATTTTGGACTATTTTGAATACGTAATTTTTTTTTATTACACTCAGTATTTAACAAATCGACATTTACACTTTGAGGAATAAAATTGAGTTAATTGGCACACATTATCATTCCAAAGTGAGTTTTTGAGCCTAAATTAAAAAGCATTCACTAATGCTTCATTTTTTTTCTCTCTCACGAGTGTTCCATAATCACACGAAACTTGAGAATTTGCATCAAATACCAATCAAAACCTCACGCGTCTAGCTCAAAACACGATATGATCAAGGCCTTCCTTGTTTTACCCCCACATTTCATACTCAAAATGATAGCCCACCTTAAACACATTCTCCGTCGTTCACCCCTTCGAGCCTAGACATTCCATTCATTTCACCACGTTACAAGCCACATTCCCTTCATAAATACCGTTTTTGTTCCCCCTAAATTTATGGGTAATTAGTAACCAATGTGCTTGAGATGATGATTCACAATAAATATGAAATTCAGACAAAAACTTATACCGATATATAACGGTTATACCTCTCTATTTTCGTATATTTCATACTTTCTATACATATATATATATATATACATATATATATACACATATAAATAAAATTCATATTGATATTTTTATATATAAAGTAAAAAAAAAAGAAGAAATATATATATAAATAAAAGTAAAAATATATAGTATCATATATAAATAAAAGAGAGATGTCCGTTACAAAAATTCTGAATTTCCGAAAGACAAAATTCCTCTTGTGAATCCATCAAATAATTACCCGTGAATTTATTTACCCAAAAATCTCCTCTTCTCCATACCTTTACCTTCAACCAACGTTACAACCCATTAAAGACCTTTTGATCGTGTTTATAGTCGGCCGCGTTTGGTAAAGATTTGGATGACCATGCAAATTTTTAATAATTAGTGTTTTTATTGGATTTGAGCAAAAAAAAACACAAATTTTTAATAATTAGTGTTTTTATTGGATTTGAGCAACTCCGCCTGTGAGGGTCACTTGGTGGCCTTTACAGCCGGTCCCAAGCCCGGACAAATGAGGAGGGTTGCGGTAGGTTTGTGGCGGCCAGCGTAAAACTTAGCCACATCTTATGACATGAACCATAATATAAATATCGTTGGGGCGTTCCCTACTCAGCGACGCGCTGCACTTCCTAGACCCGGGTGTAGTGATAAATGTGCAAGGGTTGCTAGGTCGTCGCCCCGAAGCGGCGCGCCACCCCAGGACCCGGGGGTGGTGTCAAATATGCAAGGGTTGCGGGTAAATAAGCTAGTCCACGGTAATGGTAGGGGTAGGGGTAAGGGTAGTAGGTTACGCTTTGGGACATGGAACATAGGTTCTTTGACAGGAAGATTAGCTGAAATTGTAGATGTTATGAAGAGGAGGAGAATAAATATATTATGCCTACAAGAAACCAAGTGGGTTGGAGCCAAGGCTAGAGAGATAGCTCCTTGGGGTTATAAGCTTTGGTACTCAGGAAAGGATAAGGTTAGAAATGGAGTAGGTATTCTTATTGATAGGGAGTATATTGATGATGTAGTAGCGGTGTCTAGGAAGAGCGATAGAATTATGAGTGTTAAGCTAGTGATAGGGGATGAGGTTGTGAATGTCATTAGTGCATATGCGCCACAAATAGGATTAGATGTGTCTATAAGACAAGCTTTTTGGGATGACTTAGAGGAAGTGGTGCAACAGGTTCCTAGGGATGAAAAAATGGTACTAGGGGGTGATCTCAATGGACACGTGGGTTCTAGGCGAGATGGGTTTGAGAGTGTTCATGGAGGGTATGGTTTTGGAGATAAGAATGAAGCAGGAAATGATATTTTGGAATTCGCATCAGCCTATGACTTGAGTATCATGAACACATGGTTTATGAAGAGAACATCCCACTTAGTGACTTATCGGAGTGGCGGTAATGCGAGCCAAATTGACTTCTTCTTAGTAAGGAGTGCTTGGAGAAAGAGTTATATTGATTGTAAGGTGATCCCTGGTGAGAGTACGACAACCCAACATAGAGTAGTGGTGCTAGATTTTCGAAGTAGGAAATGTATAAGAAAACAATAACCTCAAGTAGAGACTAAGATTAAGTGGTGGAAATTGCAAGGGGAGAATCAACAAAAATTTGTGGATGAGATGACCAAAAAAGATATTTGGACTTGCAATATGGATTCAGATATAGATTCGATATGGAATAAGATGGAGCAGAGTGTAAGGGAAGTAGCGAAGGAAGTTCTAGGGGAATCTAAAGGTAGCATGCCACTGGGTAAGGACACATCTTGGTGGACAAAAGAAGTACGACAAGCAGTAAAGAGTAAGAGAGAATCCTATAAACTATTGGGGAAATGTAGGAGTGACGAGAACTACGAAAAATACAAAGAGGCTAAAAGGGAAGTAAAGAAGGTCATACGAGATGCTAGAGCAAAGGTGAATCGGGATCTGTATACAAGATTGGATACGAAAGAAGGGGAAAGAGACATATATAGAATTGCTCGGATGAGAGATAGGAAGACGCGAGATCTCGGAAAAGTTAAATGTGTGAAGGATGTGGACCAGAAAGTCCTAGTTGGAGATAAGGATATCAAGGAACGATGGAGGTCCTATTTTGATGACTTATTTAATGGAGATCGCCAACAAGATGTTGGAGATATAAGTATCCATCACGATATGATAAATCACGAATGCCTGCGGAGAATTCAAAAGGGTGAAGTCAAAATGGCATTAAGTAAGATGAAGTTGAAGAAAGCAGTAGGACCTGATGGCATCCCTATTGAGATTTGGAGATGTTTGGGAGAAAGAGGAATCGAATGGTTGACGACGTTCTTCAACAAAATTTGGAGAAACAATAAGATGCCATCAGAATGGAGGAAAAGTACCTTAATCCCTTTGTATAAGAACAAAGGCGATGTCCAAGATTGTGCCAACTATCGGGGAATCAAATTAATGAGTCACACTATGAAACTTTGGGAGCGAGTGATCGAACAAAGGCTAAGGAGGACGGTGAAGATCTCGGAAAACCAGTTTGGCTTTATGCCGGGAAGATCAACTATGGAAGCCATCCATCTAATGAGACAATTAATGGAGCACTATCGAAATAAGAAGAAAGACTTGCATATGGTTTTCATTGACTTGGAGAAAGCATATGATAAGGTACCAAGGGAAGTACTTTGGTGGGCCTTGATAAGGAAAGGCATTTTGCGGAAATATATTGACATCATAAAGGACATGTATGAGGGAGTATGCACGAGTGTACGTACTAGTGTTGGGAAGACTGAAGAGTTTCCTATTACGATTGGAATGCATCAAGGTTCCGCACTAAGCCCATTTCTTTTTGCCATCGTTATGGATGAACTAACAGTTCACTTCAAGATGGTATACCATGGTGCATGCTGTTTGCAGATGATATCGTGTTGGTTGATGAGACGAAACAAGGAGTGGAGAGGAAGTTGGAACTATGGAGACAAACTCTAGAATCTAGAGGCTTTAAGTTGAGTCGAAGTAAGACAGAATATTTGGAGTGTAAGTTTAGCGGCCGTAGGAGTAGGGAGGCAGGGACAATCACCCTAGATGGGAGAGTTGTTCAGGCCTCGGATTGCTTCCGGTATTTAGGATCTATTATCCAAACGGATGGAGAAGTAGATGGAGATGTTGCTCATAGGATTAAAGCTGGTTGGTCGAAGTGGAAGAGTGCTACGGGTTTCCTTTGTGATCCCGGCATGCCTAATAGATTGAAGGGAAAATTCTACCGGATGGCAATTAGACCAGCATTGTTATATGGTACGGAGTGTTGGGCAGTGAAACACTGCCACATCCATAAGATGTCGGTGGCGGAGATGCGTATGTTGAGATGGATGTGTGGTCATACGAGAAAGGACCGGGTGCGTAATGAAATAATTAGGACAAAAGTAGGGGTCACATCTATTGAGAATAAAATGAGAGAAAACCGACTAAGGTGGTTTGGCCATGTGAGACGTAGAGCGCTTGATGCGCCGGTTAGGAGAACCGAAGAGTGGCAAAGGGATGTAGTGGTGAGGGGTAGGGGAAGACCTAAGCAAACTTGGAGGAGGGTGATCGAGAGTGATATGAGTTTACTGGGAATTGAGGAAAATATGGTAGTGGATAGGACGGATTGGAGGGAGCGAATCTGTGTCGCTGACACGACTTAACTTTCACGGTTTTATATGATGGTTCATGTTAGCCGACCCCGAATCATTTCGGGACTAAGGCTTTGTTGTTGTTGTTGTTGTTGTTGTATTGGATTTGAGCGAACATTTAATGCCCTAAACACTTGAGCGTAAGAGTGACTTCCATGCGAGGTGTTTAAATTGGTTCAATTTTATTCAACATAATGAAAAATGTCGGTTTGGAAAATAAGAGTGTAAAAACAAATCATTTTATCCAAAGAAATAGTCTGAGATTTGAATATAGAATTTTTGCTCATTTTCGATTAAAATAATTCATGTCTTTACGTTAACTTATTCGATGATAAATTTTGTTTTCAGCTTTTCTTTGCTTGAGGACAAGCAAAGCTTAAGTTTGGGGGTGTTGTTATCGTCGTAATTTATAGCATTTTTAGTATTTAATTACTAGTTATTTTGTACCATTTTAATAAATTTTAATAATGGTTTTTGTATATTTTCTTCATTTTATGTATCTAAGCCAATTTGTGTGTTTTCTAGGCACTTTCGCAAGGTTTTCAGCACAAATAACCAAGTCGGGGCTTAAGGCGACAACTCGGGAGTAAAAGGGACCAGAAAAAAGGAATTTTAGTGACACCCAGCGTGCACTTCGTCGCGGATGTGTGCTGTAAGATAAAAAGTCCAATTGTTCACACTAGGACAGATTTGAGACATTTTCGTATTTTCAACGTATCTCCCTCATACGGACTCGGATTGAGGCGATTCAAAATGCGTTGGAAAGCTAAGAGAAAGATGAACAAGTGACTATTAATGGCCTCTCCAAATTCGAAGTGTATCAAGCCCAGAAAATTCCCAAAGTTGATGAACATGTTGAAGCCTATGACTCCTTTCCCACCTTTACACATTTCAACTCCTAAATTGTCAAAGTCTTCCACCATCCTCTCTTAAATGCAAAATTCAGAAGATTAGGGAGAGGGAGGCCATAAGGAGACTTGGTCTTTGGAATTATGTGTGCCATTTTACTATAAAAAGAGACCTTGGGTGCCATTTGAAGACACACCAAGCTTAGGTTTAATTCCTCCCTCTGTAATGTTATTTTGTTGATTCTTCTCCTTAAGAATCAGTTATTTGTGTTGTTGTTATTGTTGTTAGAGTGTTGTTTGTGCAAAAGTTCATCTAATAAAAGTAAGTTTCAAGTTACCGAAGAAGTTCGTTCGGTAATCGTCATTACGGTTTCTTCTAAACTTTAATCTCTTTTATTAATATGAACTCTATTATCTATCTTTCTAAAGTGTGTTTTAATCTAATGATGGGCTAAACCCCTCTTAACTAAGGCTAAAATTGGATCTTAACCTTAATTATGTGGTAATTACGTTTAACCTATTTAAGTTATCTTTATCCTTTTTTGAGAACTAACTTATGATTCTTAATGCTTGTAGGAGATGGGCCAACTCTCTACTTGGATATAATTAATCGTTTATATTGACCGTGATTAAATTGATTAATCGAAATTCATAAGTTGGACCTAATGACCATTTATTGTGGCTTATTGGTTTTCCAAGGTTTTTCATGAATCTTATTACAAATCTTAGATTTATTACTTGAGCCGGACCAAGGAAAAGTAATAAATCGAAGGTTTGGAAATAAGAAAACTTAATGCTTCTTTTGATTAATTACTTGAGCCGGACCAAGGGAAAGTAATTAATCGAAAGTTTAGAACTAATTACTTGAGCGGTTTTTCTTGAATCTTAAGTAATAACTTTAGTCGGACCAAGGTAAAGTAGGTTAAAAAGGTTTAGATTAAATCTTATTACAAATCTTAGATTTATTACTTGAGCCGGACCAAGGGAAAGTAATAAATCGAAGGTTTGGAACTAAGAAGACTTAATGCTTCTCTTGATTAATTACTTGAGCCGGACCAAGGGAAAGTAATTAGTCAAGAGTTTAGAACCAATCTCGAGAACTAATAGTTAATAAGAAAAATCGACATCTTAAGAAGGATAAAACAACTTAAAAGGGGTTAAGCGTTATTACCAAGCAAATAGGTTAAGTGAAGCTAAAAGCCTTAGTTTCTTTTATTATAAGTAATCTCTCACTTAATTTGTGTAATTTTTATTTCACTTCTTGCTTAAGTCTTAGCTTGGTTGTCCAACAAACTCTACATTTCGGTTGTTTAAATAATAGATAGTAAGCAAAGAGATTAGTACTTATAATCACCATCCTCGTGGGAATGATACTCTACTTTCACTTTATTACTTGATACACGACTAAGGTACACTTGCCTTCACATGCACGTATACGTAAAACGCGCATCAAGTTTTTGGCGCCGTTGCCGGGGATGGTTGAGTTGTAATATTAATCTAGTCGAACTTCTATTAATTTAAACGTTTTTGTAAATATTTTGATTTTTTTTCTGCACCTTTTTTTATGATTCTTTGTAGGGAGATGGCGATGAATGATTTTTCATGGAAAATACATTCGTCGACAGAAAAAGTTTTCAACTCATTCTACTCAAATTGGGAGGACGAACCTGAAAATTCATGGTTCGAAGATCAATATGATGGTCCAAATTTACGACAACATGTCCGCAATGAAGAAAAGACTATCGAGGAAGTAATGATTGATTGTATTTCTTCAAAAGAAAATCAATATGATAATTCCTATAATTTAATAAAAGATGTTTGCATTAAACACAGTTTACTAATTGATTTAACTGCAGATAAATCAATTAGAGATTTTGATTCAGATGATCGTATTGAAGTATTTAACTTAGATGAGCCTCAACATGACAATATTCTCGATAATTCTTTGGAGCCAATATTAATGGAGAATTGTGACCGCTCAACAAAAAGTGAAGAGTTGAAAATTTTAAAATCTACGATAGAGGAGTTCGAGATAACCCCAACTCAAGAATATTATGCGTTATATGACTTGCCACGGGAGTCAAAAAGGGAGAAATCGAAACTCGTACATCATTTTTTTAAATTTATGTCGTGGATTTTATTAAGTTATCTTCAACCTAACAATCAAAACTCGTGGATTTTAAATCGAAACTCGTACATCATTTTTTTAAATTTATGTCGTGGATTTTATGTCGTGGAATAGAATTGTACCTCACAATTGTTATCTTGGATGATCTTTTGCACAGAAAGAAGGTTGTGTTTGAAGAGTGGAACACAAAGCACATTCTTAAGTTGCAGTCCTGTAGGGAGAGCAATGTCACCAATATGAGAGATTACAGCTTGCTGTCCATTTGGGAGGTGAATGGGGGAAGCCTTCTGAACAGCAACTGGTTGGATGAAATGTTGCAGATGTGGAGTCATGTGGTCAGATGCACCTGAATCAATTATCCATTTCGTGAAGTTGGAAGCGGCAAATTGACATGTCAACATGCACGAGAAGTGATGATCAATTTCCTCATCAGTTTCTGATTCCTTGTGTTGTAGTTGTAATTTAGGCATCAACTGCATCAGCTGTTCTAGTTGTTGAGGTGTGAAGAGAAGCCCTGATGATTCTCCTGAACTGTGACTTTGTACAGCAGCTGCAACTTTAGGTGCATAAGGGTTATGAGGTAGGGAAGGAGTTTGGGGTAAAGTTTTGGATTTGTTCTTGTGTTTAGAGTGCCACTTGGGGTATCCAACTACAGTCCAGCACCTATCTCTACTGTGTCCTTATCCACCACAGTAAGAGCAAGTCTACAGTTTATCATTTTGATTTCTGCTGTACATAGCAGATACATCATACTCAAATTACACACTGGTTAGAACTTCTCTTTGAGCCTCTTCTTACTGCAAGACAGCTGAGGCAGTTTCAACAGATGGTAGAGGTGTGAGCATCAACAATTGAGTCCTCTGGTTGTTATATGTATCATTCAAAGCATTTAGGAATTGAAACAGTTTGGCCTCCTCCCTTTGTAAATCAATGGCAGCAAGTAAAGCTTTAACTTCAACATCAGCATTATTCACAACAGACAGCAAATTTAAAGAATCTAACTCTTCCCACGTGGATTTCATAGCAGTATAGTAGTCATTGATACTCATCTGATTTGTTTTTCTTCGAACAGATCTTTATTTAACTTATATTTCTTGGACCCATTAGTAAGAGAGAACCTCTTTTCTAGATTATCCTATATATCCTTAGCAGATGTCATATACATCACATATTTCTTAATATTAGGAGATAAATTATGAGTTAACCAAGCGATTACCATATTGTTGCAGGTATCCCACATCTCTGCTTTGGTTTCATCATCACTTGCTTTTGGTTTTTCTACAGTTCCAGTCACGAATCCCAGCTTTCGTTTGGAAGAGAGATTAATCTCCATAGATCTGCGCCATGATCGATAATCAGAGGATCCTTGAAGCTTATCAACCAGGACTGTGTTTGCTCCTTCAGAGGGATGGAGAAAGAACGGATTCATCATTTCCTGATATGTGATTTTTGTATTCGCCATTGAAGGCGAGAGAGGCAATGATCAGAGGGAGAGAAATCAAAAATTGGGGAAGAAGAAAAAAAAACCCTAAAAGAAACAGATAAGGGATTTTAAGAAACACTATCTCTTATTTCTCTTTGTGCTTACCAAAGCTCTGATACCATAATGAGCAAAATACCAGGTATTGTAGCACAAAAAAAATATGAGAGAAAATTAGAGAATAATCACAAAAGGAAGCTCAATAATTGCTTCATTCTCATTAATGGAAAAAGGAGCCTTACCAAGGAATATAAAGGAGACAATGAAAACAAGAAAGGATAATCACCTCAATATCAGACAAAACACATGTCTGGACAGTGAGGATAACAACAGTACAAAAAGGAAAAATACAAATTAGTACAGAGAAACAAACAAAAGAAATGAAATAGCTGAATTGGTCCTTAATAGATATTCTAGCAGCCTATGGACAAGCTATTGAAGATGGTGTCCATGTGATCTCCCAATCTGTTGGTTTCAATGGTAAAGCTCGTCCATATTATGGGGATACCACAGCGATTGGGGCATATGTTGCATCAGTTCAGTATGGTATCCCTGTGTCTTGTTCTGCTGGGAATTTAGGTCCAGTTGCATATACTGCTGTTAACGTTGCCCCTTGGATTCTCACTGTTGGTGCTTCTACCATTGATAGGGAGTTTCGAGCTGATGTTGTGCTTGGCGATGGGACAACTCTTCACGGGGCATCGATCTACACGGGTGAGCCTTTACCGGATAAAATGTTGGCATTAGTGTTTGCTGGTTTTGGTGGGAGTACCACTTGTAATACGGGGAGATTGAATCCATCAAAAGTTCAAGGTAAAATTGTGCTTTGTAACAACGGGGTAATTGATAGAGCGGCGAAAGGTATTGAAGTGAAGCGCGCAGGTGGGGTTGGAATGATAGTTCGTAACTACGAAAATGATCCATCTTTGGCTGCTGATCCTTATTTTCTTATACCAGCTACCACAGTTAGTTATTCAGATGGAGGTTCGATTATACGCTACATCCAATTGAGCGCTTCCCCAACAGCAAAAATCGTTCTCCGCGGAACAGTAATTGGGGATTCACCGCCATCTCCTAGAGTTCCATCCTTTTCAAGTCGCGGTCCAAACTATGTCACGGAAGAAATCCTAAAGCCAGATGTTATAGCTCCTGGTGTTATGATCTTGGCTGGTTGGAGTGGTGCCGTTTCTCCATCAAAGATGGGAAATGATGACCGTAGAGTTGAGTTTTTCCTAGATTCAGGTACATCAATGGCTTATCCTCATGTGAGTGGACTCGTAGCTGTGCTGCGAAATGTACATCCAAATTGGTCACCCGCAGCTATAAAATCCGCTCTAATGACTACTGCTTATAATTTGGATAATTCCGGAGCAACCATTAGTGATATTGCTACTGGCAACGCTTCAACACTCTTTGATCGTGGAGCTGGACATGTTAATCCTAATTCTGCTCTTGATCCTGGACTAATCTATGACATTGACCAAGATGAGTATATCTCATTTCTCTGTGCAATTGGTTACAGTAGGCAGCAAATTTCCATATTAACTAAAAAGATGCCACCTCAAGATATATGTGATAATAATATGGGGAATCCAGGAAATCTAAACTAACCATCATTTTCGGTTGTTTTTAGGGGTACCTCTTCTGTGGTTACATATAAGAGGACAGTGAAGAATGTGGGAAATTCTGCTAATGCAGTTTATGATGTTAAGGTGAATGCTCCTGCAAATGTAGATGTCAAGGTCTCACCAACTAGGCTTGTGTTTACTGAACAGAATCAGAGCTTATCCTATGAAATTACATTGTCAAGTACTAGCAGTACATCACAAAGTTTTGGATCAATTGCGTGGAGTGATGGAGTTCACACGGTTACGAGTCCCATCGCTGTTATGTGGAAACAAGGAGTGTCCATGGCTTCCATTTAAGACTCATTGTCTTTTAAGTTTTCTACTGGTTAATACATAAATGTGTGAAATGTGTGCAATCTATATTATCATATGCAATAAAACAAGAGATATGTATGGGTAATCGAATTTAATTATTTTGTATCTTTTTGGAGTCAATAAAAGAAAATGATAACTCAAGAAGAATATCTCTCCAAAAAGAGAAAATATTCTCATTCAAATAATTCAAGTTAACTTTAATCATGTAACAAAAAAAATAAGGTTAAGCTTAATCAGGTAAAACATGAGCTGGAGTATAAATCTTTGCATGTATATATCAATATTTTAAAATTTTAGAATATATATATATCGCCAAATCAGGATTTAAGATTAAAGGGGTTAAAATATAGGAATTTTCCAAATTGTGGAGCTTAGGGGTGTTCATCGACCGGTTCAGTTTAAAAACCAAAACCGAACCAAAATGCTGAAAACCGAATAGTCTCAAAAATAAAAATTGAACCTAAGCAAATAATAATAAATAACTGAATCAAACTGACCGAATTATTTCGATCATTTCCGTTCTGTTATTCAATTTTCCTTACATTAAAAAATTATTAACCATTATATCTAATTTATTAATATAATATTACATCGTTAACGATGTTGTTGGACATTTACTTATATATACTACTTATATATACAACTGTTTTTATTTTTAGATTTAGATTTTTTATTTTTCTTTTGAAAATAACTAATTTTTTTATTGAAAAAAAAAGAATAGAAAGAAAAAACATCAACTTTATATAGAAATTAAATTAGTTGTAGGCACTCCAATAAATATCAAGGTTCGAATAATATAATTCTAAATTAAATATAACTTAGAACAATAAATGGCATACACAAGTTATATAATAATAAATCTAATTTCTAATTATACTTAATTTATTTCGATCGGTTCGGTTAATTTGGTACTTTTGATTTAAAACCGAACCGCTCGAAATTACAGATATATTAGAAGAAATAAAACCGAAACTGAACCTAATATACTAAAAAACCAAAATTCTTCGGTTCAGTCGGTTATTTCGGTCCGGTTCGGTTTATGAACACCCCTAATGGAGTTGAAACCGACAAGATAATCAAATAATATTATGCAACAAGAGAAAAGATGTGGTTGATAAACAACGGTAAATAACGAAAATTGGTGAGGAGATGTTTGTGAGAGATTAATCTAAAATCTATGATTGTGCCTTAACTATTAGCTTCAGCTTTTGTAAGGACTAACCCCGAAAAACGAAACTCCGAGATCAACAGAAAAGTAACTTGTGGTGTAGGCAAGAGGGTCGGTGATGAACGATGGACATTCGAAGCTTTTGTAAGGACTAACCTCGAAAAAGGAAACTCTTGTTCATCAAATAAAACATGACACGGGACATAACTTTTACTAGACATCTGAAGCTTTTGTAAGGACTAACCCTAAACATTTATACCCTTTGTGTAGTTTGGTATATCCTAAAAAAAATGAATTTGGCAGAATAGGGAGACAATTTATATAGGGAATAAGGACGCACCCACAGATAACATAAGCAACCAAAAATTCTCAATTACGTATAGTCAGACATGGTATCAAACAAAACATGGTAAGGTATAGAAAAATTAATCCTAGAAGAATGTAATCGATTAATAAGATATACAACCGTGTCAAAAGCATAGGACCAAAAACTTGTGGGTAACTTCATATGATTTAATAAAGCTAACCCAGTCTTCACTATGTGTCGATGTTTTCTCTCAGCACAACCATTTTGTTCCAATTTATAAGGACAAGGTGAATGTTGAACAATACCATTATCAGCAAATACGTTATAAGAGCACGAAATTCCCACCCTAATAAAATTGAAACACTTTAATAGGTAAATCAAAGAATTTCTCAACAATAGCATGAAACCGCAGAAAAGCATCAAATACTTCAGATTTATGTTTGAGAAAATAAATCCAGGAGTATTTAGTGTAATGACAAAAAAAAAACAATACGAAATAACTATAACCATTATAAGACGAAATTCTAGCTGGGCCCCAAAAATCCGAATATATTAATTGCAAAGGTTGAGTAACAATAAAAGAAGACTTTATAAATGGAAGTTTATGAATTTTGCTTAAACAACAAGCATCACAAAGATTTTGAGTCTTATTATTCGAAGCAACAATAACATTATCAGAAACTAGTTTCTTAACGACCGGTGTAGCTGTGTGACCGGTACGAGCATTCCTAGTAGAAAGAGTTGTAAAATTAATTTAAACCGGATAGGATGAGGTCACTGGTAAATAGTAAAGTCCATCTTTACTCCGCCCCTTGAGGAGTATGGCCTTCGTTTCCAAATCCTCAATAAGAAAAGAGTCAGCAAAAAAAATTCAACAGAAATTTGATTAGATGTTGTTAGACAACAAATTTACATACTGAAAGGAAATAGAAGTGAATTGAGAAGAAGCTTTTACATACTGAAAGCGATGGAACTCAAAATTACAGTAGTTGACCCAGTTAAGAAGCTTTTACAACTACCTTATTTCCAAATTTGAAGGGATATACTTATCTTTTTTGCTTAATATTACAAGTATCCAAGGGCTAAACTGTAATAATGCTTACTACAGTTTGTTCTTAGTTATTTCTTGGTTAAATTATATATATGGTGTATAATTTTTGTCATTTTCCATACATTGGTGTACAACCTTAAATTTTGCATACAAACTGTACAACCTTTTGGTAACCTCCCACTAAAGTGTATAGCCGATAATTATGACCGGTTAACATGAAATCAACGCGTCACTTTAGCAATTTGACCTCCTTAAAAGTCAAAATTACTGATGTGGCGCATTGACTTCGTGTTGACCGGTCAACTTTTGATATTTAGGGAGGTCAAATTGCTGATGTGGTGCATTAGTTTCACGTTGACTAGTCATAATTACCGGCTATACACTTTAATAGAAAGTCACCAAAATTTTATACAATTTTGTTTGTGTACAAAATTTAAAGTTATACATCAAATTATAAAATAGGTAAAAGATTGTATACGACGTATATAATTTACCTTACTTTCTTTGTGAATCAACTTTACATACAAAAATAATTTTAAACTTTATATTGCTATTGTGTTAGAAATGATGTCTTGTGTTAGGGATAAAATATATTGTGTTTCATCCTTATCACTAAAACATATCACTGTAATTGGTTGATACATTATTGAAATAATATATAAATTGTTTTCTCTAAAGTTGTTTGTTTTCTCTAAAGATGTTGCCTCCACCATGCAATTTTTTAGGCCTTCTTTTAATCTTTTATTCATTATGTTCATTGTTTATATCATTTACTATATCAATGTTTATTTATTAATAGTTAACCGAAATAATAGGTTAACTGATCAAATAATTGATTAATCGAATAGTGGGTAACCGAATTTAATAAACTAGTGTATGGTTAGTATATTTAAAAAACCGATAAAATGGTTAACCGTCTGAATTAATTTTAATGGACTGGTTAACCGACCACATGAACTTCTAATTGGAAAATCTACCAAATAATTCTCAATCAATTTCATCCTGGCAACCAAATCATAATCAGCAACCACCGCACATGTCTCAGCCGTCTACAATTACGCAACTGTCCAAGTCGATTATGTCAGGAGTCTCCCATCCACCGTTTGGTCTGCAAAACCATGCAACCTCCATCGGTACAAAAGATAAATACAAAACACTATGATACATATTCCACCATGTATTTGTTTCTTTGCTTTTGTTTTTAAATACACATCACCATTGTAAAGAAATTTTACGATACTCCAGGTGTTATAGACACCTCCAAATGTATCCAATGGCTTGGTTTTTGCTTGGGTAGAATGAGGAAACCAAAATCTACGACTACAATCAATGATCTGCCATTAGAAATTCTAATAGAAATTTTTTACAAACTTCCACTTAAACAACTCCATAGAAATAAGATTGCGTGCAAGCTTTGGTCATCACTCATCTCGCACCCTTCTTTTCCTTCTGAATTCTTGCTTAGGAGAAAGTCACACATATCAACTCATACCTTATTTCTAACTTACGAGAATAGCATACTTGAGTGTGTAGCTTCAGGTATGTAAAGAACTATCAAACTAATATCCTTTATTCTTCTATTAGCTGTCAAGTGCTGTTAACTTTGTTAACTGTCAGTTAACAGAGTCAGTTTGAGTTAGTTGACAGAGTCAGTTTCAGTTAGTTAGATTAGCAATATAAAAGATAGAATTAGCTTATTGTACAGGTATCGTATTAAATTTTATTCTCTAAGATTACTTTGATTTGATAACCAGTTCATTCTCTTGTAATCTGATTTCTATCAATACAATTCTCCTGTTTGATTACCCAATCATAGCAGTGCTTCATTTTCAATCTTGCTTCCTTTAGATGGTATCAGAGCAGTAAAGATTCAATTCCGCACAATTAAAAATGGCAAGAACCAAGAAGCTTCGAAACAGGAGATATTTTGTTGAAGATGATTTAGAGGATGAAGAAAATGTCAATTCCGATCTGGAAATTTCACCATTACTGGGGAATCGAAACAAAAACGGAGAATAGAAGAAGCAAGTTTCAGATTCAGGAGGGCACCGAGCAAGAAGAATGGGGAGAAATCGAAATCGATCTCGATTGAAGAATAAGAAGATGATGAAATGGAATCTCTTATGATGCTTCATAGTTCTGATCATCCAGGGCTTGCTTTGGTGAGTGTTCCACTAACTCCACAGAACTTTCTTTCTTGGAAAAAAGGCAATAAAGATCAGTTTATCTACCAAAGATAAACTTGATTTTATCCTTAGGGATGATCTAAAGCCTGTAATGGGATCTTCCATGTACAAAAAGTGGAAGAAATGTGATAGCATGGTACATGCTTGGCTATTGAACTCAATCTCAAAAGAATTGAAGGAGTTCTTTATGTATGTTACATCTACTCGAGAATTGTGGATTGTGCTTGAACAGTGCTATGATGAGTCAAATGGGCCATTGATTTATCAAGTAAAAAAGGAATTGACTTCTTTAGTTCAAGGGAAGATGTCTGTGAGCAGCAGTTACTATACAAGAATGAAGAAATTGTGGGAAGATTTGGCAGAGCTAAATCCCATAATGTTGTGTGAATGTGGTTCTTCAATGAAGAATTTTGTGGAAATACAGGAAGCAGATCATTTGATGCAGTTCTTGATGGGTCTTAATGAGATGTATGATGCAGTTCGAGATTCAATATTGATGCAGGATTCTCTTCCATCTGTGAATAAAGCATATGCTATGATACAGAAAATGGAAAGGCAAAAGCAGAATGTTAGCATGGCTATGGACAAGATAGAGATTGCCACTCATGTCTCTGGGTCATATAACAAGGCTAAAGGTGAAGAAAGCAAAAGCAAGGATGAAATGGTATGCAGTCACTGTAGTAAGACAGGCATTTAAAGGAGTCTTTGTTTCAAGATAAAGGGGTAAACAGATTGGTTTAAACCCAAAAAGAAGAATGCAAATGGCAAGAAACAAGGCACACAGCAGGCTCATTTGGCTAATTTTTCATAAGAAGGAGACAGTGGTGATGAAAACATAGATAATAGTGCTGAAGCATTCTCTCAGATGTTTCAGAAAGAGTTTCACAAGTTCATGAATCTCAAGAACAAGGAGATGGCAAGCCTGTGTGCTACAGGTTTTGCAGGTACCATTTATTCCCTTAATGCTTTCCAATATCCTGATCACACTGAATCATGGATTATAGACTGAAGGGCAACATCGCATATAAGCAACAATCTTTCTAATTTTGTGGAGATACATGTGGTTAAGGGATCTAATTCAGTTTTTCTACCTGACGGGACTGCTAAACAAATTGTTCATACTGGCATGGTGCATTTTACTGCAAGATTCAAATTGATGAATGTTCTTCATATCCCTACTTTTAAGTACACTCTATTATCAGTGGGTCAGTTGCTAAGAGAAGCCAAGATAGGAGTTATCTTTAACCCTGATACATGTGTTCTGCAGGACCAGAAGACTAAAGAAGTTCTGGCAGTGGGTTTCTTACAAAATGGGCTGTATATATTGAATAAAACCTCATTTCATGGATCCACATTACAGAAATACACAAAAACAAAACAAATAGCCTTACATACTTGTACTACAGGGTCAATTGATGACAGTATGGTGTGGCATTATAGACTTGGTCATGTGTCTTGGAAGAAATTAAAGCATGTAGATAGACTGAAAGGTGTAGACTGTTTGTCATCATGCTGTGAGATTTGCCCTTTAGCAAAGCAGCATAGATCAGCTTTCCCTATCAGCCAAACTGTTACGAAGAAGATTTTTAAAATACTTCATGTTGACATCTGGGGTCCTTATCATGAGTTAAGCAGCAATGGCTCTAGATGTCTTCTGACATTAGTAGATGATTACTCCAGGGCTCTATGGGTTATTCTACTAAAAAACAAAGATGAGGCATGTTCATCTTTACATCAGTTCCTTTTACTGATACACAATCATTTTGACACTAAAGTGAAAATTCTCAGGAGTGATAATGGAGCTGAATTTACCAACAAAGAATGCCAACATATGTTACAAAACATGGGCATTCTGCATCAAAAAGCTTGTGCCTATACCCCACAACAAAATGGGGTTATAGAAAGGAAGCACATACACTTATTAGAGGTAACAAGGTCTCTACTTTTCCAATCTGGTTTATCTAATGATTTGTGGAGAGAAGCTATAATGAATGCAACTCATATTATCAATCTATTACCAGTAGAACGGTTGAAATGGAGATCTCCATTTGAACTGCTCCATAAAAGAAAACCAGATTATGACCATCTTAAAATCTTCGGTTGTCTTTGCTATGCAACTAATTTGCAAACTAAGAAGGATAAGTTAGCAGCCAGAGCTTTCAAAGCTATCTTTCTAGGATATAAGACCGGTCAAAAAGGCTATGTTGTTATGGATTACAATACAAAAGTTTTTCATGTTACAAGAGAGGTGTCTTTTCATGAGAATTCTTTTCCTTACAAGTCTAATGATCAAGATGTTATGCAGTCTACTGAGATACAGATGAAGGTCCCTAGTTCTTCTACTGACACCAATGCAGAGGAATCATTTTCCTCCACATCAGGATCTGATATTCCTAATTCAGACCTGTTATCTGCTCCTCTATTATCAAGTACTCGCAGGAAAGTGCAGAAACCAGCATGGTTGAGTGACTTTGTAGCATCTATGCAGGCTGTTCAACAATTTTTTATTTCTTCCACAGAAATTTGTGTTGTACCAGAATTCCAACCTTCTCATCAGGCTTTTCTTACTCACCTAGATGAGAGCAAGGAGCCAAAGAACTATACAGAAGCTTCCAAAGATGACAGATGGATAGCAGCAATGAATCAAGAGATCAATGCACTAGAAGAGAATCAAACCTAGATTTTAACATCTCTACCAGAGGGAAAGAAAGCTATACCTTCTGGATGGGTGTTTAAGATCAAGAGGAAAGTAGATGGTTCTATTGATAGGTTCAAAGCTAGACTTGTAGCCAAAGGTTACAATCAAGTCTATGGGATTGACTACACTGACAGTTATTCACCAGTTGCAAAGGTTGTCTCAGTCAGAGTTTTTCTAGCTATAGCAGCATCATATGGATGGCCAATGCACCAAATTGATATTAACAATTCCTATCTGCACGGTTATATTAATGAAGACTTATATATGCTTCCTCCACGAGGTTATAAAAAGGCAGGCAAAGATCAAGTTTGTAAACTGCAAAAGTCTCTCTATGGACTTAAGCATGCAGGCAGACAATGGAACAAAGAGATGGCTTCTAAACTACTCCTCTTTGGTTTCAATAGATCTAAACATGACCATTGCTTGTACACTAAAGAGAGTGCAGAGAGTTACACAGTCATTGTTCTATATGTAGATGACTTACTGATCATTGGAAATCAGGAGGGTGAAATCATTACAGTCAAGCAATTTTTGGATCAACAATTCACCATCAAGGATCTGGGGTATGTCAAGTTCTTCTTAGGCATTGAAGTAGCCAGATCAGAAGAAGGCATGGTTATCTCACAAGGAAAGTATACAAGGGATCTACTTAAGGATGCAAATATGGCAGATGCAGCAGCAGCTCCAGCTCCTTTGCCATCTGGTTATGAATCTAATATTATATCAACTCCACTGAATAGTCCCGATTCATACAGAAGACTGATAGGGAGATTATTATATCTTGGCTTTACAAGGCCTGATATAAGTTTTCCTACACAGTAGCTTAGTCAATACATGTCCAAGCCTTTCCAACATCATATGGATGCAGCATTACATATTCTCAGATACTTGAAGGGGACACAGAATAGAGGTATATTTTATCCAAAACAATCCGAGATGAAGTTGAAAGCTTATTGTGACTCAGATTGGGCTGTATGCAAAGGATCTAGGAGGTCTGTTACAGGGTATTGCATCTTTATTGGCAAATCCATGGTTTCTTGGAAGAGTAAGAAATAGTTAGTAGGTCATCTGCAGAAGCTGAATACAGAAGCTTAGCCATTACTGCTTGTGAAGTTAAGTGGATTACTTTTCTACTTAAGGAGTTCAGGATTCAAGTACATCTGCCTATACCTCTACATTGTGATAACACATCAGCAATTGCTATAGCTGCTAATCCTATAGATCATGATAGGACGAAGCACTTTGATGTGGATGTTCACTTTATCAGAGATTATGTAGAAGAGGGGTTCATTGCTGCACCACATATATCTACAACACACCAGTTAGCAGATATTTTCACTAAGTTCATGACAGGTCCTCAATTGAATAATTTTTTGTCTCAACTGGGAATTGTGGATATTAATTTGAGGAGGGAATGTAAAGAACTATCAAACTAATATCCCTTATTATTCTATTAGCTGTCAAGTGCTGTTAACTTTGTTAACTGTCAGTTAACAGAGTCAGTTTGAGTTAGTTAACAGAGTTAGTTTCAGTTAGTTAGATTAGCAATATAAAAGATAGAATTAGCTCATTGTACAGGTATCGTATTAAATTGTATTCTCTAAGATTACTTTGATTTGATAACCAGTTCATTCTCTTGTAATCTGATTTCTATCAATACAATTCTCCTGCTTGATTACCCAATCATAGAAGTGCTTCATTTTCAATCTTGCTTCCTTTAGAAGATAAAGGGTTGCTATTATGCATACATTCGTACAGCAGCACAAGCAATTTCGATTTAGTTTTCTGCAATCCGGTCATGAAGCAATAGCTTTCCCTCCCTTATCCACCCTATGAAAACTATGTATTATGTGATTACGGATTCGTTTGCGAATCGAGTACTGAATCTGTAAATGGTTCAACTCAGTTCAAGGTGGTTAAGATTACTAGTCCTTCAAAGAATGTAAAGTCAAACATTTTGAACATGCAGATATTCGACTTTGCAACTTACCAATGGTCGGTGTTGAAGAGAACAATTAATGCTGAAATTCAGTTTGATGCAAAGGATGGGGAGAATGCTATTGAACACAGAGGGATTTTGCATTGGGATTGTAGAGGAAGCCATGTTCTTCTTGCATTTGATCCGGATGTTCGCCTATGTGTTCGGATTCCATTACCTAGAAGCCATACTGACGATCTTGAACATGTTTTTGGAGCGAGCCAATACCATCTCTACCTATGTTGCTCGGACACGGATATAGATACGGTATCCAACACAGACACGGATACGGGAAACGCCATTTCTATAAAACATTGGACACGAAAACGTGGGGGAAACGTGTAAATATTAAAAATATTGGAGCACATTTATAAATATTAAAAATATTTTTTTATATATGAATTTTTGTAATATAACTAAATAAATACATATAAACGAAATTATAAAACTCTTAACTAAACATAATAAAAGCTTTCCTTCTTAACACTAAAAACCTATTTCTTCAATGTTTTCATTTCTATCTTCAGCAACAAGTAGGGATTCTAGCTCCGGTTCATCTAAAGTGAGAGTCATTTTTTGTATTAATTAGGAGTTTCTGGCATTGATTCCCCATATCCTTTGGTTATCTGCAGTGAATACAGATACTCTGTTTCACTCTGTTTTTTTATACGATTGGTGAATCTGTAACTGCTCTCTAACTCTGTCTTTTGGTTTACCTGTGATTTTAATTTATCTGTAACTGCTCTCTAAATCTATATCTTTTGGTTTACCTGTGATTTTAATTTTTCTGCACATACAGATAAGACAATCCTTTGCATATTCGTGCTCTTTACTACCTTGAAAAAACACAATGATCTTGTTGTTGAACCTGTTGAACCTCTGTTTTTTTTCTTGAAAAAGAATCCACTGGTTTTTTTGGCTGGGAAACGCGTATCCTTCACTGATTACCTCTGTTTTTTTCTGGAAAAAGAATCCACTAGTTTTTTTTGGCTGGGAAACGCGTATCCTTCACTGATTCGCGTGTCTAACTTTTTGATATTACGGAAACGGCCCGAAAAGTATCCCAGCAGTTGCCAGGCGTTTCCGTATTGGATACGTATAAGAAACGTGATACGTTAGGTTGTTCACGTATCCGTGCTTCAGAGATCACTACTATTTTGATTATGATTTTCTATTTAGAACTTCCTGTATTATGTGGAGATGTGACGAGTTCGAAGGAGAATATACTTGGAATGTTTATAGAAGATTGGATTTGGATTGGATTGATGACATGTTTAAACGAAGATTGACTCCTTTTTATTGGATGTTTTATTGCTATTCTTTCTTTGAGAATATCATTTGGGAGGTATTGGCCATTGATCCCATCAATTGTAATATCTTGTATCTTTCTCCCTATGTGTGTGGTTCTGATTACGTCCATAGAATTTACTCACTCAATATAAAGAGCAGAAAAATGAAGAAGCTCAATTATTTTACTATTATGAGTCATTATGTTATTCACTGTATTATGTTTGTTCAACCGAGCTGGCCAACATCACTTCCTTGGATTGAGGTTTCTGAAAATTGTAAATTAGTTGGGTTGTTTGGTTTCAATCCTATCCAAAGACTCTACACTTTGAAGTGAATGACAAATTTTAGAACTGTTTGACAATTTTATAATAAGATTTTATTACTCTTTATATATGGTCTTCATTTATCAGATTCCAATCCCGTAAATGCAGGAATCCTAAAAGAAAGCAACTATGTAGCTGCCAAATTAGTTGAATTACCTAATCTCACTAATTCTCCTAGACATGAGAGCAAGTCTAGTGAAGTTTGTTACTTCCACTTACACCTATACAAGAATAACAAAAATAACTAACATACCAATCAGATATGACAACAGGTATTATATGGCGGGTACCATATACTACTCGAACTTAATACGACTATCCGTACCCTATATAAAAGGGTATGGGACGGGTATGGGATCAAAACTATTACATCTGACGAGTTTCCGAATACCCACGGTACTCGGTACCCATCATAAATCTTCTATATATTAAAAAATATTATTGTTTTTTAAGATGTAGGATGATGGATTCAAACCCCAACCTTTTGTTCTTCTCTGATACATTAACCTACCTTATTCTTATTGATTAAGGTTTAATTTGTTCGGTATTTAGAATGATGATTTATTAAATTTATATTTTCTTAAATTTGTAACACTACAAAAAAACAATGTCTTTATCGACGGAATTTGTTTATTGTAGCGACGGTTATAACTGTCGCTAAAGTTTGTACGGACGGTTTTCAAAAGCGTCGGAAAAGCGTCAGTAAAACAAGCGTTGCTACACTAGTGACGGTTTTTATAAGGCGGCAAGGTAAGTTTCTGTAGGGATGGCTACTTTAAGGCTGTTTTCTCGTGGTTTTTCCGACCGTTTTTTATAGTTTTGCAACGGTTTACAACTGACGGTTTGAACGATTTTGCGACGGTTTTCAACGGTTTTGCAGAATTTTCAATAGTAACAACATTTATATATTTTAAATAATTTTTTTTTATTTTATATGTAATATTTGAATAGTTTGTATAATAAAATATAGGCCTAAACCATACCCAGCCCCATGAACTTGTCAATTTTGGTCATTTTTCCCACTGAACTTACGGGACGACCTATTTGTCCATTCAACTACTTAAAAGTGATATTAGTAACCCCATATTTTCATTATAACGGAAACAAAATGAAATTCTAACATTAGTACAAGTGTTGAAAGTATTGGAACGAGTCCACATATGTATAACCTCATTTACAGCTTGTTTTAGTAGTGCATAATGATATATGCAATTTTTACAAGAGAACTTGTGTGCTATCTATATTAACCTCATTTGCAGCTTATTTTAGTAGTGCATAACCCTTCACTACAACAAATATCATTTATAGTCACGGGTAAATTTGTAACTAAAGTGTAAAAGTTCCGTGACAAAATGATTCAGCTATGATAAAATATTCCGTAGCTTGTCGTAGCTAGAAGTGGCGTAGCTAAAGATTTAGCTACGTAATTTAGGTTACCCGTAACTAATAATAGATACATATAGCTACACAAATTAAAAAAATATAACTATAATAATATTATTTATTGCAATGAAAATATTAACTTGTAGCTAAATATTAATGTAATTAGCTACAAAAAATTAAGTTTCGGATAAATTTTACTTTAGCTACTTATAACAATGTTTGTAGCTAAAAAATTGACTTTTTTACCACAAGTATTTAACTTGTAGCAAAATAGTAATATAAGCCGTCATAAGATTTAAAAACCATGGCTAAAACTTAAATTTATAGATTTAAAATTGATTTTGTAGCAAAATTAAAATTTATTGATTTAAATGAAAAGTAACATAGAAAAATCAATTTAGTATTAGCTATAAATTTTAAATTTGTAGTTGAAAAATAATAATAATCTTTTTAAGGAGAAAAATAATAATATTATATACGTGAATATGTAATTTTTTAATTTAAACTAGCAAACCATGCCAATTGACAAGGGAAAGATAAATTCATATCCATAAATAATATGAACAATTATCTAAATAGAATAGTTTTACAATTTTTAATTGTTCTAAACAATAAATATGAAAGAAGTAATATTTAAAATATACAATGCTTAAAATTAAAATTATATTAATCAATATATATATTCAAATACATGTTTCTCTAAAGTGAAGCTTCAGATCCGATAAAATCTTCTATATCACCTTAAAGATCGTCCATTGACTGCAAAAATTAAACAACACCTTCAAGACAATATATAAAAATAATTGAGCTTACATAAATTATACAATTGATCTTTATAATTACTTAAAGATTGCTGAACATGGACATACCTATATGTATCAATATGAATTAAACCTCCATATAATCCAATGGAATCATATCACTAGACAAAGACTTAAATATATTACCAAAAGATTCGATTTTGTTGTGTGAGCACCAAAATATTCAATGACACAAATGAAAATATATGTTTCAAAAAGGGTATCTAGATTCATTTGCTATAACCTGTCTTGAGGGAAGCAACCTTGCAGTCCATCCTTCAGTCTCCTTGACACCGATGCAGAACGAGGGCTGGTAACACCACATTTGTCCAATCTACCAATTAATTCGACCATAATTTTACCGCATCCGTGATTATCAGCATATTGAAGCTCACCAATTTATCTTACACAGCAAGAACAAAGGCTCAAGCAAAAATCATAAACAGTTTATTAATCTTTTACATCAAGAGTAAAAAGCAAAACAAAACTGATACCATGTCTTTGCATCACAAGTAGAAATTTGATGATGACTTTCGAGGAAGGCATAATCATGGCCTAGCGCTTCCCTCGCTTTTCAGCATTATACTTGCACATCAGAGAATAGCTCAAAACACTAACTCTCACCATCTTTGCTGCTAACAAATTTAAAATATGTCAATCACAACTCAACTCAAGATATGGTAATAAAAGGGATTCACACTGAGACTAGAAGGATAAAGACAAACATTATAATCTTATAATAACACTAAAAAATCAGAAGCCCAAAGATGTAGAAGTTTAAGGATAAATGCCAGAATAAAACAAATTTTAATTTAAAAAAAAAAGAAATACAAATGCCAAATGATCAAGAATATTCTGAATTTCTATGTGCCCAAACTCTAAATCTAGTCACAGAGCTAAGCTAGATAACTTCAAATTGGTAGAAGATAATTTCAGCATCTAAATCTATTCTTCACAATTGAACATGATTTCGTTTTTTTAAATATATGGTAATTTCAAATTAGTATTAGATAATTTCAGCATCTGGTTAATCACCAGCTTAACCATTTAATGAACATGAAAATTTTCTTAAGTGTTCAATGAACTATTAAATATTGTTTTAATATTGCTGATGAACATTTCGACGGGCAGCAAGGATTTGTGGACATAGACATAGAAAAAATTAGAGGAACAAGCAGCAGAGTTAGAGAAAGATCTTAAAAGAACTCGAAACAGTTAATGTTCTTGAAGAACTCAGGATAATGAAACAGATCATCAAGGAATTGAAGCTTCAGTTGCAGAAAGAACCTCTAAGATTATCAAGGAAATGAACAAAGAAAGTTGTATCTTATTTCCTGTCACGAACAAGGGCGTTTCGAACCCTTGACATCGCCATAAGTCCTCTCCTGACATGATCTTGATGGAGTTAAAACAAGCCAAGTTGAATCTCTGTAAAACTATTACAACTTTCAAGAGTGAATTTTAAAAACAGAGTCAACTTGTAAACCTAAAAAATCTAAACAACAATACGGGTAAAAAACAATTGTTATAGCTATATTTGTTCATCTGAGTCTTCCATAGATAATATCATTAACTTTTATTTTTCTCAACCCTCCACGCCTAGGCATGTTAACCTCTTCTGATTTCTTTAGAAAAAATTCTGTAAATTGTCAAATCAAAATAAAGAATCAGTTTATATGTAATACAGAGATAAAGAAAACTTTTGAAATTAGAAACAATTAATGATATACAATGGAACGAAATAAACCAATAATGATATACAGTGGCGGAACCAGGATAGTGGATAACCCAGGACTCAAATATTTAACAACAAAAGTTCCATAATGTTAAGAAGCAAAGAAGTTAGCAGGCAGTGAAGTAGACTTTTAAACAAGATAGATATTCTTGGAGATGTAACAAAATGTAGTGAGAATATAAAGAACACAAGTCAAATTAACAGAGAGTTAAATTCATATAATAGGCATATCCCACTAGAATTCAGATTCATAATTTGAAGTCACAAACACCAATTTGAACCCAATCGATTTCTGTTTTAAACATTACACATTTTTATTCTAGTCTAATGAATTCACAAGATCAAACCCCTTTAGAACAAAATTAAATAAAAAAGGAAATTCCTTTCATACATCAACTTAGCACTTAGATCAATAAATTGTAGCACCTGCAGCTAAAAAGTGCTTAATTAGATTGAGGTGAATACATCACAAGTGAAACTAATGAATTAAAATAAAGCAAAACAGTACAATAATCATCAAAAGCCCTCAATTCCGAATGGTTATAAAATTTACAATATCTGAGTAATCATGAAAAGCCCTCACCAAAAGCAAAACTTTATAGTATCTGAGTCTCAATTGGGAGAAAAATAGTACAATAAATTGAAAGATAAATTGAAAAACCTTCAATTCAGAATAGTAATCAAAGTAATAAGTGAAGAAAGAAAATTTGAAAGTCAAATTGAAAGAAAAAACCTACTGAAAGACGAATTGAAAGAAAAATTGAAAGAAAACTCAAGTAAATACAATAGACTAACTAAGCTAGGGTTAGGGATTTAATATAAAAATTGAAAACTAAACTAACCTGGTTGGAGATCAATTCCGACGAAGAATATAGGTTGTGAGAGAAACCGATGTGGATGATGGTTGAGTCCTGGTGGTCGCCGTCGTCGGGCCTGGAAAAGAAAGCGAACGTATAAATGGGAGAGAAAAAATGAGAAGAAAATCGTATTTTGGAGAAGAAAAGGATAAAGAGGAACTATCATACTTAGTCGAAAATTTAGAGCGGGATATTTTGGTGTGAAAGAAAATTTCCAATGAAAATCTAGCGGGATTACAGATAGTGGCGAAGGTGGAACAAAGCTAGAATTCTATCCACGTGAGGTTATGTTATTTGTTTATTAAGTAATTAAAAAATTAATGTATTTTTGAATTGTTGATTTTACTTCCACTGTTATAGAAATGTGAACTGCTATTTACCGTTCCTAAATTACTTATCACCATTCCCTTGTGACATTTTTGCCCTTCTCACAATTTGAATCCAAAAAATCAAAACCTTTCAAATCCTCCCAAGCTTTTTTGAATTTTAAAAAACCGGACATAAAACAATATGGCACCAAAACAAGGAAAGGGAAAAGGCTTCATCATAATTCCGGTAAGTTTTTTTTCAAAAAAAAGGAATTCCGTCTCTGAAATCGGAGGCGGAACTTGTCTTTTTTTGCCTAAACAGATGCGGCTCCCATTACCACCATAGGCGGAATGCTTGAACTTCGCGTTCCGCCCATGGTGGCAACGGGAGCGCCACTCGTTCCACCGTTAGGTGGAAAGAGTGGCACACTCGTTCCACCATTAGGTGGAACGGGATCGCCACCCGTTACACCTAATGGTGGAATGTGGTGGCGCAACCGTTCCACGGAATGGTGGAACATGGTGCCCCGGATGTTTGGCGCTACGGCCAAATGAATGCCACGTCCGTTTGGCCGTAGGGCGAAACGGTTGCAGCGCACCAGTAGGCCCTAGGATCGATTGGTGCGTCGCAACCGTTTTGGCATGGGTCTAGACCGGGCGCCACAACCATTTTAGTACTTTTATTATATAAGTACGTACTTTAGTACTTTTTTTATAAAAACTATTAATATAAATGAAACAAAACGGGATCATTCTAGAATATTACAGAAGTCTTTGATAAACAACCTGTAACTAACTGAAACAGAACTGGATCATTCCAGAACATTACAGAAGTCTTTCATAAACAACCTGTAACATAACTGTATCTAACAGAAACACAACTAGATCATTCCAGAACATTACAGAAGTCTTTCACAATCAACCTCTAACATAACTATAACTAACTGAAATAGAACTAGATCATTCCAGAACATACAAAAGTCTTTCACAAACAACCTGTAACATAATTGTAACTTACTCAAACAGAACTGGATCATTCCAGAACATTACAATATACATTCACAAACAACCTGTAACATAACTGTAACTAACTCAAATAGAACTGGATCATTCTAGAACATTACAGAAGACTTTCACAATCAACCTGTAACATAACTCTAACTAACTGAAACAGAACTGGATCATTACAGAACATTAAAGAAGTCTTTCACAAACAACTTGTAACATAACTGTATCTAACAGAAACACAACTGGATCATTCCAGAACATTACAGAAGTCTTTCACAATCAACCTGTAACATAACTATAACTAACTGAAATAGAACTGGATCATTCCAGAACATTCAAAAGTCTTTCACAAACAACCTGTAACATAACTGTAACTTACTCAAACAGAACTGGATCATTCCAGAACATTACAAAAGTCTTTCACAAACAACATGTAACATAATTGTAACTAACTCAAATAGAACTGGATCATTCTAGAACATTACAGAAGACTTTCACAATCAACCTGTAACATAACTCTAACTAACTAAGACAGACTGGATCATTCCAGAACATTAAAGAAGTCTTTCACAAACAACCTGTAACATAAATGTATCTAACAGAAACACAACTGGATCATTCTAGAACATTACAGAAGTCTTTCATAATCAACCTGTAACATAACTATAACTAACTGAAATAGAAGTGGATCATTCCAGAACATACAAAAGTCTTTCGCAAACAATCTGTAACATAACTGTAACTTATGCAAACAGAAGATCATTCCAGAACATTACATAAGTCTTTCATAAGCAACCTGTAACATAACTGTAACTAACTCAAATATAACTGGATCATTCTAGAACATTACAGCAGACTTTCACAATCAACCTGTAACATAACTCTAACTAACTGAAACAGAACTAGATCATTCTAGAACATTACAGAAGACTTTCATAAACAACCTGTAACTTAACTGTAACTAACTCAAACAAAACTAGATCATTCCATAACATTACAGAAGTCTTTCAAAATCAACCTGTAACATAACTGTAACTAACTGAAATAGAACTGGATCATTTTAGAACATTACAAAAGTCTTTCACAAACAACTTGTAACATAACTGTAACTAGCTCAAACAGAACTGGATCATTCAAGAACATTACAGAAGTTTTTCACAAACAACCTGTAACATAAATGAAACTAACTGAAATAGAACTGGACATTCTAGAAAAGTACAGAAGTCTTTCACAAACAACCTGTAACATAACTGTAACTAACTTAAATAGAACTCGATCATTCGAGAACATTACAGAAGTCTTCCGCAAACAACCTGTAACATAATTGTAACTAACTCAAACAAAACTGCACCATTCTAGAACATTGCAGAAGTCTTTCACAAACAACCTGTAACATAACTGTAACTAACTGAAACAGAACTGGATCATTCCAGAACATTATAGAAGTCTTTCACAAACAACGTGTAACATAACTATAACTAACTAAAACAAAAATGGATCATTCCAGAACATTACACAAGTCTTTCACAAACAACATGTAACATAAGTGTAACTAGATGAAACACAACTGGATCATTCCAGAACATTACAAAAGTCTTTCACAATCAACCTATAACATAACTGTAACTAACTGAAACAGAACTGGATCTTTCCAGAATATTACAGAAGTCTTTCACAAACAACCTGTAACATAACTATATCTAATTGAAACACAACTGGATCATTCGAGAACATTACAGAAGTCTTTTATAATCAACATGTAACATAACTGTAACTAACTGAAATAGAACTAGATCATTCCAGAACATTACAAAAGTCTTTCACAAACAACTTGTAACATATCTGTAACTAACTCAAATAGAACTTGATCATTCCAGAACATTACAGAAGTCTTTCACAAACTACCTGTAATATAAATGAAACTAACTGAAACAGAACTGGATCATTCCAGAAAAGTATAGAAGTCTTTCACAAACAACCTGTAAGATAACTGTAACTAACTTAAATAGAACCCGATCATTCGAGAACATTGCAGAAGTCTTTCACAAACAACCTGTAACATAACTGTAACTAACTCAAATAGAACTGGATTATTCCAGAACATTACAAAAGACTTTTACAAAAAACATGTAACATAAATAAAACACACTGAAACAGAACTGGATCATTGCAGAAAAGTACAGAAGTCTTTCACAAACAACCTGTAACATAACTGTAACTAACCTAAACAGAACTCGATCATTCGAGAACATTGCAAAAGTCTTCCGTAAACAACCTGTAACATAACTGTAACTAACTCAAATAGAACTGGATCATTCGAGAATATTACAGAAGTCTTTCACAAACAAACTGTAACATAACTGTAACTAACTCAAATAGATCTGGATCATTCTAGAACAATATAGAAGACTTTCACAATCGACCTGTAACATAACTCTAACTAACTGAAACAGAACTAGATCATTCTAGAACATTACATAAGTCTTTCACAATCAACAAGTAACATAAGTGTAACTAACTGAAATAGAACTGGATCATTCCAGAAAAATACAGAAGTCTTTCACAAACAACCTATAACGTAACTGTAACTAACTGAAACAGAACTGGATCATTCCAAAACATTACAGAAGTCTTTCACAATCAACCTGTAACATAAGTGTAACTAACTGAAACACAACTGGATCATTCCAGAACATTACAGAAGTCTTTCACAATCAACCTATAAAATAAGTGTAACTAACTGAAATAGAACTAGATCATTCCAGAACATTACAAAAGTCTTTCATAAACAACCTGTAACATAACTTTAACTTACTCAAACAGAACTGGATCATTCCAAAACATTACAGAAGTCTTTCACAGACAACCTGTAACATAAGTGTAACTAACCCAAATAGAACTGGATCATTCTATAACATTGCTGAAGACTTTCACAATCAACTTGTAACATAACTCTCACTAACTGAAACAGAACTGGATCATTCTAGAACATTACAGAAGTCTTTCATAAACAACTTGTAACATAACTGTAACTAACTCAAACAGAACTAGATCATTCCAGAACATTTCAGAAGTCTTTCAAAATCAACCTGTAACATAACCATAACTAACTGAAACAGAACTGGATCACTCTAGAACATTACAAAAGTTTTTCACAAACAACTTGTAAAATAACTGTAACTAACTCAAACAGAACTGGATCATTCCAGAACGTTACAAAAGTCTTTCAGAAACAACCTGTAACATAAATGAAACTAACTTAAACATAACAGGATCATTCTACGAAAGTACAGAAGTCTTTCACAAACAACCTGTAACATAACTGTAACTAACTTAAACAAAACTCGATCATTCGAGAACATTGCAGAAGTCTTCCGCAAACAACCTGTAACATAATTGTAACTAACTCAAACAAAACTGGACCATTCCATAACATTACAGAAGTCTTTCACAAGGAACCTATAACATAACTGTAACTAACTGAAACAGAACTGGCTCATTCCAGAACATTATAGAAGTCTTTCATAAACAACCTCTAACATAATTGTAACCAACTGAAACAGAACTGGATCATTCCAGAACATTACAGAAGTCTTTCACAAACAACCTGTAACATAAGTGTAACTAATTGAAACACAACTGGATCATTCCAGAACATTACAGAAGTGTTTCACAATCAACCTATAATATGACTGTAACTAAATGAAACAGAAACGGATCGTTCTGGAATATTACAAAAGTCTTTCACAAACAACCTGTAACATAACTGTATCTAATTGAAACACAACTGGATCATTCTAGAATATTACAGAAGTCTTTCATAATCAGCCTATAACATAACTGTAACTAACTGAAATATAATTCGATCATTCCAAAACATTACAGAAGTCTTTCACAAACAACCTGTAACATAACTGTAACTTACTCAAATAGAACTTGATCATTCCAGAACATTACAGAAGTCTTTCACAAACAATTTGTAACATAACTGTAACTAACTCAAATAGAACTGGATCATTCTAGAACATTACATAAGACTTTCACAATCAACTTGTATCATAACTCTAACTAACTGAAACAGAACTGGATCATTCTAGAACATTACAGAAGTCTTTCATAAACAACCTATAACATAATTGTAACTAACTCAAATAGAACTAGATCATTCCACAACATTACAGAAGTCTTTCAAAATCAACCTGTAACATAACTGTAACTAACTTAAATAGAACCCGGCCATTCGAGAACATTGCAGAAGTCTTTCATAAACAACCTGTAACATAACTGTAACTAACTCAAATAGAACTGGATTATTCCAGAACATTACATAAGTCTTTTACAAACAACCTGTAACATAAATGAAATACACTAAAACAGAACTGTATCATTGTAGAAAAGTACAGAAGTCTTTCACAAACAACCTGTAACATAACTGTAACTAACCTAAACAGAACTCGATCATTCGAGAACATTGCAGAAGTCTTCCGTAAACAACCTATAACATAACTGTAACTAACTCAAATAGAACTGGATCATTCCAGAACATTACAAAAGTCTTTCACAAACAACCTGTAACATAACTATAACTACCTAAAACAGAACTGGATCATTCCAGAACATTATAGAAGTCTTTCACAAACAACCTGCAATATAACTATAACTAACTGAAACAGAACTGAATCATTCCAGAACATTGCAGAAGTCTTTCACAAACAACCTGTAACATAAGTGTAACTAACTGAAACATAACTGGATCATTCCAAAACATTACAGAAGTCTTTCACAATCAACCTATAATATAACTGTAACTAACTGAAACATAACTGGATCGTTCCAGAATATTATAGACGTCTTTCACAAACAACCTGTAACATAACTGTATCTAATTGAAACACAATTGGATCATTCCAGAACATTACAGAAGTCTTTCATAATCAACCTATAACATAACTGTAACTAACTGAAATAGAACTGGATCATTCCAGAACATTACATAAGTCTTTTAGAAACAACCTGTAACATAAGTGTAACTAACTGAAACAAAACTAGATCATTCCAGAACATTACACAAGTCTTTCACAATCAACCTATAACATAAGTGTAACTAACTGAAACACAACTGGATCATTCCAAAACATTACAGAAGTCTTTCAAAATCAACGTATAACATAACTGTAACTAACTGAAAGAGAACTGGATCGTTCCAGAATATTACAGAAGTCTTTCACAAACAACATGTAACATAACTGTATCTAATTGAAACACAACTGGATCATTCTAGAACGTTGCAGAAGTCTTTCAGAATCAACATATAACATAACTGTAACTAACTGAAATAGAACTGGATCATTCTAGAACATTACAAAAGTCTTTCACAAACAACCTGTAACATAAGTGTAACTAACTGAAACAGAACTGGATCATTCCAGAACATTACAGAAGTCTTTCATAATCAACCTGTAACATAAGTGTAACTAACTGAAACAGAACTAGATCATTCCAGAACATTACAGAAGTCTTTCACAATCAACCTATAACATAACTGTAACTAACTGAAATAGAACTGGATCATTCCAGAATATTACAGAAGTATTTCACAAACAACCTGTAACATAACTGTATCTAACTGAACACAACTGGATCATTCTAGAAAATTACAGTAGTCTTTCACAAACAACCTATAACATAAATGTATCTAACTGAAACACAACTGGATCATTCCAGAACATTACAGAAGTCTTTCATAATCAACCTGTAACATAACTGCAACTAACTGAAATAGAACTAGATCATTCCAGAACATTACGGAAGTCTTTCACAAACAACCTCTAACATAAGTGTAACTAATTAAAACAGAACTGGATCATTCCAGAACATTACAAAACTCTTTCACAAACAACTTGTAACAAAAATGTAACCAACTGGAACAGAACTGGATCATCCAAAATATTACAGAAGTCTTTCACAAACAACTTGTAACATAACTATAAGTAACTGAAGCTGAACTGGATCATTCCAGAACATTACAAAAGTCTTTCACAAACAACCTATAACATAATTGTAACTAACTGAAACACAATTGGATCATTCCAGAACATTACAGTTACATTATGTTATGGTACTATAAGTTATGTTATGTTACTCTAAGTTACGTTACGTTACTATAAGTTATGATACGTTACGTTACTATGAGTTATGTTATGTTACGTCACGTTACTATGAGTTACATTATGTTACGTTATATTACGTTACGTTACGTTACGTTACGTTACGTTACGTTACGTTACGTTACGTTACGTTACATTACGTTACGTTACGTTACGTTACGTTACTATGAGTTACATTATATTACGTTACTATGAGTTACGTTATGTTACGTTACTATGAGTTGCGTTATGTTACTCCGAGTTGAACTGCATTACTATGAGTTACATTACATTATGTTACTATGAGTTACGTTACGTTACTCTGAGTTTCGCTACATTACTCTAAGTTACATTATGTTACATCACGTTACGTTACGCTAAGTTACGTTACGTTACTCTGAGTTACGTTACGTTATTTAATATGATATGAGTTTTTATTATATATAACAACAAAACAAATTTTTTTGAAGAAGAAGTTGATTCAATAAGATTTAAGTTGGTAGGTTATTGATTTAAAATGAGATCTAGGTGCAATAATATCCACGTTCCATCCCTTAATTCTTTTAAATCCTATTTAAAAATATTCATTTTTATATCTTCAAAAAAATAAATATTCATTTTTATCATAGCATTGATAAATTAAGGAAAATAAATATTATTTTTTAAAAAAAAAATTGCGCACAATACGCTTATATTAAAGAAGAACGAAAAATCTCCACCAGACCCAGATGTGATTCGAACCCATGACCTCCCAAGACATAGGTAAGCTCTCAACCACTATGTTAAGAGCTTCACCACTAAGGAAAATAAATATTATTAATTAGATATGAAAGTACAAAACTAAACCTTGAATTTCACAATTGTCATTATATTTAGAGCATGATATTACATTGATTTATAGTAAAAAAAAAGCTATTCCTTATAATTTGGACTGAATCTTGTAAGTTGGAATGAATCTCCAGCATTTGTTTTTTTAATTATTTAATTTTACTATTAAGTGACTTTTATGTTATAGTTATTTTATAAATTCTGAATAAATCAAACTTAACATTACCTAACAGATTTAAGATCATTGAATTTTGATCTTTAGATCGTGATACAGTAGGAAAGCTAATATATATATATATATATATATATATATATATATATATATATATATTCTCAAATTGATAATAAAAACATAGTTATGAAAAAACAATCGATATTATACTTTTTAATATTTAATTTATTTGATTAATTAGTTTTTAAGTATTAAGAGATAAAATGTAAAAATATTCATAACGTTTACAATTAGGAGTAATTTTACCCCTAATTTTTGGTAGTCAAGAGAAATTTTATCCCTAAAGTAGATAAATTGAGAAAAAAATTGAAAAATAATTCATAAAGTTGTTTTCTCGATCATGAATCTTACCATCTAAATTTTATATGTGCGTTATTTTATCAATTATTAGTAATAGTTTATAAACATATGATTAAACGTGAAAAAAATTAAAAAAACATACCATATTTTTTATGATCTGAAAAAAAATTTAAATATTTTGCCGAATTCATAAATATTAACTTCTAATGCGATTATTAAATCATAAAAAATATGTTTTTTTAGAACCAACTGATACACAATTGGTGCAGAATAAAAAATAAAATATCAGTATCTTATAATAATATTTGAAATTAACCCAACTTGTCAAATATTCTGCCTACTAATGTTAAGAGTAAAATCGTACAATTTTAGATATTAAGTGTAAAATTACTCTTGACTGTAAATGTTAGGTGTGTTTTGTAGCTTATTCCAGGTATTAAAATTAAATAAAATCTATAATTTATCTTTACTATTGATATCTTTAATACATTTGAAGGAACTCTGATCTTTTTTTTATTAATTTACAAAGAATTATTTTTAGTAGATGATTTTTTTCATTACCTGTAATTTATTATACTTTTAATCTATATAGATATATTAAAAGAAAATAAACTTGTAAAAATACTTTTATTAATTTCTTTTTGTTTTATAGAAAAGAAAATAAACCTGTAAAAACAAATGTGATACGCCAATAGAAATAAATAAAAAAAAATTAATTTAAGGCTAAACACATCATTCAACTCTTCAACTTTTAGGATTTTAAAAATTGATTCTCTAATTATTTATTTTTCTAAATTGAGTCTTTAAATATAATTTTCACACACATTGACCCCTCAATGTGTGTGAAAATAAAAAAAATAGAAATTTAATTCTTGAAATCTTAAAAGTTCAAGGAGTTAATCATATGTTTTGATATGTATTTTTTTATAATGATGTATTTTGACTTTTTTTTACTTAACATTTTATTACTTCTAAGAAAATCATTCATTATTACTTCCTATAGTTTTTTTTATATAAAACTGCAATAAATAAGTAGATTTTGTTGTTAAATAATTCAATTTGTTACAATATTTTTATCATAGTAAAGCGGTTATAGCTGATACATTGCATACGGCTATAAAATATATTTATTGAAGCAAAAACTAGTAAATAGCTATGAAAGTGTTATAATTGTAGATATTTGTATATATTAGCTACAAAGATTATTTCATAGCTAATTTTTGTAGCTGCTAATTATTAATATTGCTATAGTTGGGTAAACTTTGTAGCTAAATATTAATTAGCTACAATATTTTTATTATAGTTGAATAGTTGTAGCTAATACATTACGTACTGCTACAAAAATATATTTACCAAAGCAAAAATTGGTTAACAGCTATAAAAGTGGTATATCTGTAGCTATTAGTATACATTAGCTACAAAAATATTTTTCATAGCTAACATTTGTAGCTATAGATCACATTTGTTGTAGTGCTTTTTTATTATGATCTTGGTGCTTGCAATGTGAAATGTCATAATTGTTTCCGTTATAGTGAAAACAGAGGGTTGCTAATACCACTTTTAAATAGTTGAAGGGGCAAATAGGTCGTCCCGTAAGTTCAGGGGGCAAAATGACTAAAAGAGACAAGTTCAGGGGGCTGCGTATGATTTAGGCCTAAAATATATAATTGCAAAATTTCTTCAATAAATCCATCAAATTAATTAAATTAATAAAATATATGCTTTCATATATTATGAAATGAAATCAATTTTCATTTCATAGAAATAATTGAATTACATTTGACAGATATCATAGAAATGATTGAATTACATTTGATAGATATCATAGTATCATATCCCAACCATTTGCTTACTGGCAACCAAACAGTATCTTCACTGTCCCATTTGCCTATCTCTAACATCCCATATTGAGAAGGATCCGCTGTAATCAACCGATGAAAATTAGTACCAGACGAATCCCCATTTCCATTCTCATCATCAGGGGAACCCCATCTAAAATTAGGGTCATAATCACTTCATCTATGACCAAAGATAGCTCGATCACAAACACTGAAGCCTCGATCAAGTCTAGGTTGTGGCGTTGTCATGTGGTTATCCATTATCTTTTGTACCCAAGACATTGCCAGCATTTAGAGGGACAATTTCTTGACACCTTAAGTCAATAACATCAATTGGAATTAACTTATCATTATCAAACAACTGATACAATAATAAAAACAGAAAAAGAGTAGTGATTAGCTTAGCATACCCAAGAACATAAATGTCTGCAGGAGGAGAGGTATAAAGCCACTCTTCAAGATTCAAATAATTCCGAGGAGATTTTCTAGCAACATTCCATGTTGCTACGAAAATTCTGCATCATAAATCAAGTTAGAAAACACAACCAAGCATTCAATTCTGAGCTGGAAACAAATATACTCAATACAAACACACCTATAATTATTAAAATCAGTAACTGGGCAGCATTATCAAGCTTAATTCGGCATACATAATTCCTCTTGTTTAATCTCTCTGTGACTGAATTTGGAGTTCAGTAAAATCATAGAACCCAAGAAAAGGAAAAAAAAGTGAAATACATAGCAATGATGCATATTCATTTTATCAAAAAAAAAAATCACATTTCAGACCCTTTTATAAACCTTCATGTATCAAGAAGAAAAGAGAAAGTATATTCTGGAAAAGTGAAGTTAAAAGTACAGCCTATATCCTTATATAAGGAAAATATAGAACATTCTAGATACAATCCAACAGTACCTATTGTTATTTAGTATTACACAAGCATTTCATCTTGCACGTGTAGTCTTCTAACATTCCTCCCTCAAGATGAAATGTCTCTGAGTTGAACCATTCCCATCTTGTTCATAGCCGGTATCATAGACTGATGGCTTAAAGCTTTTGTCAATAAATCTGCCATGTGATCTTTGGAATACACATGTGGAGTAAACAGAAACCCGGAAGTAATAAAGTCCCTTACAACATGACAATCAATCTCTACATGTTTTATTTTGTCATGAAACACCGGATTTTTGGCTATCGATATAGCTGCCTTATTATCACAATGTAAGGCAATCGGCTTGACACATTTAAACCCAAATTCTTCCAACAAATAATTCACCCATTTTACTTCACAACTCGCTTGAGCCATACTTCGATACTCTGCTTCTGCTGAAGACCGGCTGGCTACAGTTTGCTTCTTTGTTTTCCAAGATACGAGTGACTTCCCCATGAGTACACAATAACCAGTCAATGAACGCCTTGTAGATCTACAAGTACCCCGGTCTGCATCACAAAATGCAGAAATCTGTAATTGTGTATCAGATTGCACAGGGAAGAACAAACCGTAATGCATTGTTCCCTTCAAATACTTCAAAACATGCACAGCCGCTTGTAGATGATGTTTAGCTGGCGTTTGCATAAATTGGCTCAATTGTTGACTAGCATATGCAATGTCGGGACGTGTAAATCCCAGATATAATAATCGACCAACAATGCGTCGATATACTTCTAGATTTTCTAATTTTTCCCCAGCATCAGTTAACACAATACCGCGTGACATGGGGCTAGAAACTGGTGTAGCTTTTTCCATTCCAGCATCAACTAATATATCTGAAATATATTTAGTTTGAGATAAAATCATACCAGCTTCTGACCTTGCAACCTCGATGCCCAAAAAATACTTCACAAGACCGAGGTCTTTAATTGTGAACAGATCATAGAGAAAAGTCTTAACATCCACGATATTCTTCTCACAAGCACTGCTAATTAATATGTCATCCACATATATAACTAGAAAAATAGAAGCATCACCATTTAGACCATCTTTAATGAACAAACAATGATCATGTAAAGATCGCCTAAAGCCGAAAGCAATCAACTTACTCGAAATTTCTTTATGCCACTGCCTCCCGGCCTGTTTCAGACCGTATAACGACTTGACTAGCTGACAAACATGCCCTTGAGGACATTTGGTGTAACCAACAACTGGTGTTAAGTAAAGATCCTCCTCTAGGAACCCGTGTAAGTATGCATTATTCACGTCGATTTGATGTATAGGCCATCGTTTTGCTGCTGCAATGGCTAAAAACATTCGAACAGTGACGTTTTTGGCCACCGGACTAAACGACTCTTGATAATCGACTCCATGTGTCTGATTGTAGCCCTTGGCTACCAATCGAGCCTTGAACCGATCAACCTCTCCATTAGGTAGAAACTTTACTCGAAACACCCATTTAGAATCTAAACTCTTCTTGTCAGGTGGTAATTTGACAAATTTCCAAGTATTGTTATTCTCCAATGCTTCAAGTTCCATCTCCATAGCCTTGACCCATCTAGGATCTTTACTTGCTTCTGCATAATTCTTGGGCTCCTTAACAGCTGAAATATTTGACACATAATGTGAATGCTCAATGGAGAAGACAGTGTTTGTGGGTAAGGAAGAAATTTGTGTGTTGTCATTTTCTTGAGCAGTACAAATAAAATCCTTTAACCAATGTGGTTTAGAAACCACTCGAGTGGTCTCTCTTCTGGTTGGCGTGGGATTTGTAGTTGGTATTTGTGGTGATATAGGAGGTATTTGTGGTGATATAGGAGTAATAACAATAGGCTCATTGGGAGAAGATATCTCATTTGGAGAAGAGTTTTGTATGAGTGGGTTCAAAGTGAAGAGTTTTGTGAGTCAGACAAATTATAAATAGTATTTGCGGGACACTGTTGGGAAATTGGGAAAGATTGGAATTCATCCAACTTGTCAGATGACCCATCACTTTATAGAAAAGGTAATAACTTATCTTCAAAAAGTACATCCCTTGATACCAGCAATTTATTTGTCTTAATATCCAAAACCTTGTATCCCTTCTTGCCAACTTCAAATCCCATAAAAACAGCTGGGTTCCCCCTTGCTTCAAACTTCCCTTTTTGTGGTATCACATTTGCATAAAAACACAAACACCCAAAAATATGAAACATTGTATAATCAGGTGGTTTGTTGTATAACCCTTCAAAAGGTGTTTTCCAATGTAAGACCTTTGATGGCAAAACATTTATGATAGTTACTGCTAAAAGTACTGCTTCTCCCCAATATTTTGTTGATATCCCAGATTGAAAAAGTAGAGCACGAGCTATATTAAGAAGTTGTCGATGCTTGCGTTCAACCACTCTGTTTTGTTGTGGAGTATATGCACAAGTCGTTTGATGAATAATTCCCTTTGACTGAAAATAAGATCGACACTGGGAGTTCACAAACTCGGTGCCGTTGTCACTTCGCACTTGTTTTACTGATTGATCAAATTGTTTTTCTGCCATTGTAATGAAAACCTCAATTGTCGTACTAACTTGTGATTTGTGCTGTAAGAGTATTAACCATGTAGCCCGAGTAAAATCGTCAACAATGGTTAAAAAATAACGAGCCCCTGTAACAGAAGTAATAGCATAAGGTCCCCAAACATCACAATGCAACAACTGTAATTTGTGCTTAGTTGTTATTGAACTTAAGGGAAAAGCAAGTCTATGTTGCTTGGCTTTTGGACAAACCTCACAAACAACATTCTTATTTACAACTGTAATATTTGGAATATGACTCAGCACTTCATTAGAGACATGTCCTAATTTTGAGTGCCAAATATCCATACCATTGTTCTCACTAAACGAAAACAAACATGAACTGTTCATATCTGTTGTAACATTTTTCAAAACTGAAGGTATAAAGGACCTATTGTTTAGCTTGTACAACCCTTCTGAAAGCCATCCCACTGCTATGACATCATGTGTACTCTGATCCTGCAAACAACAATAGTCCTGATAGAAAATCACAACGATCTTTGACTGTCGTAACAATTGCCCTACAGACAGTAAATTGTATTTGAAAGAAGGTAAATGCAGCACATCTTGCAGTTGTATTGTAGAAGATAAATCAACATCTCCTATATGTTCAACAATCTGAGTATTTCCATCTGGCATAACTACAGGCCTTTTGCATTTTACCTGTTTGTGATTTTTGAACAATGATAGATTGGAGCACATATGACTAGTAGCACCACTATCAACTATCCAACAAGTTGAAGACTTAATAGGAGAAAAAGGTTTAGTATATACATTACCAGTAAAACCAGAGAAGCCTGCAAAAGCGGAAAAGTCATTTGAGCTTGAGTGCGTCTGTTGATTCTTGGATTTCAACATTTTGTAGACTTCTTGGATCATGTGTGTCATTGTTTTTGCATCCATAGTATCCTCTCCATTATCTTCAGGCTCATTGTCTAATGGAGTCTGCTTAGAGTCACTGCCAATTACATTATTTTCCCTTAACACTGGTGCAGATTTGAGATGAGATTGTGTATCCCTGCCTCGACCTTTCCCTATCCGTGGATCCTTGAACCAATCCGGATAGCCAATCAACTTGAAACAATCTATTTTTATATGACCTCCTTTGCGACAATAATTGCAATATTTGTCCTCTTTACATTCTGATTCAACATTTTTAGACTTGTCATTATTGAACCTAGAAGCAGAATAATTTGCAATCTCAAGAGGAGGTTGATCCATGGCAAGCTCCTTCTGTTTCTCAATCTTCAATATCATGGAAAAGGCTTTGTTCACATTTGGCAAAGGCTCCATAAGCAATATCTGATTGATAACATGCTCGTATCCTTCATGTAAGCCATTGAGAAACTGCATCAACATTTCCTCATCTTGTATTTCTCGTATTTTCTTGAACGCATTACAGGTACATTCTTTCACGGCTCCACATTGACAATCAGGTAATGGTTGTAACAGACATATTTCGTCCCATAACTTCTTTAAGACTGTAAAATAAGCACAAATAGTTTGATTACCTTGCATCGTAGAAGTGATCTGTCGTTTGAGATGGAATAACATCGGTGAGTTGTTTTCCCCAAATCTTTGTTCAAGTTCCTTCCAAAGTGATCTTGCCAATGTAGCAAAAGTGAAAGACTCCGAGAAATCCTTATGAATAGAATTAGCAATCCAAGCAGTGACTAAACAATCATTTTCTTTCCATTCATCATATGCCGCAATATTAGTTTTCGATGGAGGAGGATCATCAGAGTGAATGAATTTAAGCTTCTTCTTAACAGTTAATTTAAGCTTCTTCTTAACAGTTAATGCTCTCTCCATTGCATGACTCCAGGTAAAATAATTGCAATTAGTAAGAAAAGTGCTTACTAAAATCGCACCTGGATTGTCATTGTTGCCGCAAGAATTTCCTCGATTCATAGTGGATTGATGATCGAAATCGATAATAGGAATTTCTGGACTTGAATTAAATGTTTTGGAACCTGGATTAGGAGATTTGTGTTCTTGATTGGGATCAAGATCTTGATCTGGATCTGAAATTTCACGATCTGGATCTGAAACTTCACGATCTGAATTCTGAGTCTATGAAAAACTAGGTATTGTATCTTCAAATTGTATAAACTGATCTTCGTCTTCTACTTCATAATCAGAAATGAAGCTTGACTGAAATTCGGATTTAGATTTTTTTTCCCTTTCTCTTCTTCTTCCTAATCATGCTCTGATACCATATAAACCTTCATATATCAAGAAGAAAAGAGAAAGTATATTCTGGAAAAGTGAAGTTAAAAGTACAGCCTATATCCTTATATAAGGAAAACTTAGAACATTCTAGATACAATCCAACAGTACCTATTGTTATTTAGTATTACACAAGCATTTCATCTTGCACGTGTAGTCTTCTAACACCTTTACGTCCCATTTCAACCTCTTTATCGTACCCCAAATCAACAAATATAGCACCCGCAAGAGATTCTATTACATCTCCAAGCAGCTGTAGTCATTGGCAGAGCCAGAGCAAAACACTCTAAGGGTCAATGGACGAAATGTGTTAAAAAGTACAATTATTTTGGAACTAAAACCCATTGAAAACTATACATTTTCTTTATTTCTCCCCAAGTCGGGGGATCAACGGATCCTCCATGACCCCTGTAAATCCACCCACTGCCAGCATTAACATTATATCAATCGTGAAACCGTGAAACCGTGAATGAACAAAATTCTAGATGTTTCAGACCAAAATTCTAAATTTTTCCAAGTTAAAATCTTTGCCTAAAATACCATCTACCTCGTAATGATGCAAAAAGCCTCCACTCCACTGGATAAGGAAATGAAGCCTTTACCTGCCAATGCAAACAAACAAAACTAAAAAGTAAGACTCAAAATACACTATTCACTGTCTGCATTCAAGGGAAAACACACACACACAAACTCACTTGTCAAACATTCTATAAAACTAACAAATAGGTTCCTTGTGTTGGGAATTTTTCAGGGTTACGACAATTTAGCGGAAGCAATATATTGCTAAAGAAAAATGATAGCTTAAAACTTGAAGGCAATTTTATTGAATTTATGAGGTGGAGGTGTACAAGAGTGTATTCTCTAGAAACTTTCTAGAGTTACAATGAGATAAAACAAAAATAGTAGCACTCGGGTGTTTCCCGAAAATACCCCGAAATAATTATCTTACTATTTTGTCTCTCCCAAAACAATTGACTACCTTTTCTCAATTAGAAAGCAAATACACAATACAAGATGTATTATATAATTTACCCTCTCTTAATACTCTCAACTCACTCCCCTAAATGAAATTGAGCATCCTTGGCTTTTTATAAGCCAAGGTATGCACCCAAATAATTGTGCCAGCAACTTGTGCTGGCACAAATTAATTGATCATTGACCACCACCGAATTCGATGGTCAATTTTCACACTTTTATATAATTTTTTTTACATATTATAAAAACAATCCTTAATTATTACAAATTACAAAAATAATCCCTCATTAATTGAAACTTCACAACAATTCCTTTTTTTTATTTAATTGTTTTAAATTAATAGTTAATTTCCTCAACAATCTTCCCCTTAACTATCAATTTAAAACTTTCATTTTTTTTCATACCGGAGCACTTCTCTCCGCAAACAACTTCTCGGAGCACTTCTCACCGAATCGATTTGTTGATGCACTTCTCATCAACCTTCAACTATTGGAGCACTTCTCTCCAAATTAAGCAAATTCTCCTTCGTCAACATGATTTGCCAAATTGACACTTTCTTCTTTCTTGTTTCTGCAATCCCGTTGCACGTGCCCAAACTTCTTGCACTTGAAACATTTAGGCTTCCCCTTGTGCCAACAGTCCTTCTCATCATGACCATGTTTTTTGCAATGACCACGTTGAGGAATTTCCCTTTTTCCTTTTGAACCTTGGGCAAGGAAAACTCCCTCAACTGCTTCCTCATTTTTTCCATTTCTCATTGCTCTTCTTTGTTCTTGAGCTTGCAAAGAATTAATTAATTCGGATAAGGGTAATTGACTTATATCTCTTGAATCTTCAAGAGATGAAAGTTTTGTCTCAAACCTTTCGGGCAAGCTCACGAACAATTTTTCAACAACTCTGCTATCAGGCAGATCTTCTCCCATTAGCCGGATTTTGTTCACGACCGCCATCAACCTGTCATAATACACATGTATCGACTCATTTTCTTTCATTTTTAGAGTCTCAAAATCTCTTTTGAACTTCAAGACTTGCATCCTCTTTGTTCGTTCATTGCCTTCATAAAGTTCTTTCAACTTTTCCCTAGCTTCATTTCTTGTTTCACAAGTCATAATTCTCGTGAAAATTGACTCTGAAACAGCACCATTAATGATAGATAAAGCTCTTGGAGCTTTCAATGATTCCTCTTCATGAGCCCTTATTTGATTTAGAGTTGGATTGTCTCCAAGAGGTGTTACCTCCTTCTTAGATTCAACTCACTGCCACAAGCCCAACCCTTTTAAATGAGTTTTCATTTTGATAGCCCAAATTTGATAATTTTCGCCATTGAAACTTGGAGGAGGAAAAACTGATGATGATTGGTGGGCTGCCATTTTCAAAACTCACTGATCCCTTAAGATCATTGAAGCTCTGATACCAGTTGTTGGGAATTTTTCAGGGTTGCGACAATTTAGCAGAAGCAATAAATCTCAAAGCACAAGCAATATATTGCTAAAGAAAAATGATAGCTTAAAACTTGAAGGCAATTTTATTGAATTTATGAGGTGGAAGTGTACAAGAGAGTATTCTGTAGAAACTTTCTAGAGTTACAATGGGATAAAACAAAAATAGTAGCACTCAGGTGTTTTCCGAAAATACTCCGAAATAATTATGTTACTATTTTGTCTCTCCCCAAAACAATTGACTACCCTCTCCATTAGAAAGCAAATACACAATACAGGATGTATTATATAATTTACCCTCTCTTAATACTCTCAACTCACTCCCCTAAATGAAATTGAGCATCCTTGGCTTTTTATAAGTCAAGGTATGCACCCAAATAATTGTGCCAACACAATGCTGGCACAATTAATTGATCATTGACCACCACCGAATTCGGTGGTCAATTTTCACACTTTTATATAATTTTTTTTTTTTTACATATTACAAAAACAATCCTTAATTATTATAAATTATAAAAATAATCCCTCATTAATTAAAACTTAACAACAATTCCTTTTTTTTATTTAATTGTTTTAAATTAATAGTTAATTTCCTCAACACCTTGTACGATCTAGGTGATCAATCGTCCTTGCAACGCCACGGATTCCTGCACTCATCTCTCTCTGAACTCCTTAGCTGGCCTCTTTGACTAAGGTATTGCGTGCAAGTAGCTTTTCCTTTATACCTAGAGTACTTTTAGAAGTAGACTTCTCGTACCTGTTGTGATACATTCGGAAAATTAAGTATCAGTGATGAAGAAAAACAATAATTATTGAATAAAATAAATTGTGTATATTAACCTGGATGTAATAGCAAACCATTTTGATTTAATACACTCTGAGAAAGAAGGTATGTCCTTTTATGTTTGAGAAGTATCATTTGGCATCTGTCTAAAAAACACCCAACTTAGTATAACTTCTTTTATAAATATTAATTGCTGAAAATGCAATGATCAGAAAGAAAGAATAATAGAGATTCAAAGAGAGAGACTTGACGGGTTAAATTGGCAGTAGAGAAGGCAGGAGCTAATGTTAACGAATTAGTTAGAATACAGTAAAGATAAGTTCTCTCTTATTAATAGATAAACAACGTCTCATTTCTTTTACAAGTAACTTTACAGGAAATCAAAAGAACCCATTTTTGTATCAACTAAACAGAGATGAAAACACAGAAACATGGGAAGAGAAAGTGTCAGAGTAACAAGCTAACAAGAAATTAAAAATAGATGAACACTAAAATGAAAAAATCAGGAAAGGAGTGTAACTGATAACTATATGAGTCGGACAACAACATTTGATGGAATTTTTTCAACACTGTCTATAGTTCCATACAGCTGGTAGTAATGAATATGTCGATGGACGTGAATTAGTCTTGGACATAAATTCACAACGTATATTTTCCATTTTGTCATCAGAAGGGGCCTATATTTCAAAGTCAGAACTAATTTTCCTCGAAATCTAACATGATGAGTAGAAAAATCCATGAATAACTACCTTGATACCCCAGTCATATTCAGGTCCCCCAGGATTGTGGCTTGCACTCGTTACAAATCCATCATTGACCTGTCAAAACATTTGTTTACAAACTATTAGCATTAGATGACAGTCAAATGATCACTGCTCAAAATATAGAACAGAAGCATGAGCTGACCTTCCTCTCTCGGATTACAGCAGAAACAGCTGGAGTGGACATGATGACTCCCCTATGGTGGCCGAACATTTATTAACAAAAGATATGCATACAGAACCGTAAATAAAAATCAAAAATTACTTTGAAATTATAGAAGCAAACCAGAAGTTTACACAAATACAAATGTCAATAAAGAGACTACTAAGACTGTAAAACTCTTAACTTTTTTAATTGAGTATAAAAGATTAAAAAAGAAGTTTACACAAAAACAGAGCAGCTTCACCTGAAATAATAGAGGCAACAACAAAGTGTAAATTGATCTAACTATAAACAACCAACAAGCTACAAAAAGAAATTAAAAATAAAATTACATGTAATCTGTGTATATTGGAGAGCAAGGGTCACACAAAAAAAAAAGCAGCAGAGTTAAGAGATGGATGAGTGCAGTGTTATACGGATGAGTGCAGTTCCTAAGAAGCAGAAAAACTTATTAAAAAGCGCAACCCTATCTTCCACAATATGGCCTCCTTTTCTCGCATACCAAACAGAAATGAGTTAAAACCTAACACAATTAAAAACAATTCACAACCAAAAATATGAACTCGCACCACAGAAGTAGCACATAAAGATAATCCAAAATCCCGGTAAAACGATAAATTGCAGATATAAGTTGTGATAAGTTGAATCAGAAAGCAAACGAGTGAAAATACCTAGAGTGGCTGATCGACTTGGGAGAGGAGATCGGACGAGTGGTAAGGGAGAAGGTTGAGAAGGGCGGATAGAGCGGTCTCCGTTTGCTTGGGATCTAAACCATGCCGCCTGAAGTGAGTTGAGTTCATCTAAACAATCCTGTGTTGCCTTTGTGATCTGTCAAGGAAGTGATGGGCTAGAAATGGATGAAGAATAGGATAAGTATAATGGGCTTTGATAATCCATTTTGGTTTCAGAATAAGTAATTAGAAGAAATTTTTCGCTTGCAACAGGTAAAAAAGCAGGTTCTTAAACAGGGGAGGTGAAAAAGCTTTAGCTTGATTTCTAAGTAGCGTTAAAGAGTGAATTTTTAAGTCGAAAGCTTTCTTTTCTTCCTCAGTTGTCGAGGAGTCAGCCTTTACTTTAACGAAGAGGAATGAGCTCCCCTTAGCCTTAGCAGACCTTTTCTCACGCCAAGAGCAGGTTTTTCTTGCTCACTCGGTAACTAGATTCGGGGAAGGTATCAGATAAAGTATTGATAATTTTCAATCTCCTCTTTTTTAGTCACGGAATTTCCACTCTTTTAATCTGTAGCGCAACGAGGTCTCAATGAAAGGAGCTAAGGAGCGACTAAAAAAACTCACTCGAGGAAAGGAGTAAGCTAGATTCAACAGTCAAGATGGATTTGATGAGTTTCTCCACTCTGGGCTGGGAATCTCTTTCCTCGTGCGATAAGATAAGGTATTGATGTCTACTAAATGAACTTGGCTGATTGTGGGTCTACGATTATAGCCTTTTCGGGGAAAACATGAATTGGGATTGATTACGTAATTAGCTGTTTGTTTAATTCCGTGGTCTTCCTACGACTTGGGGAAGCTGTTTGGATATGCTATTCTTGCCTTTGTCTTACCCGTTCGCGCGTCGATGATGTCCTTTTTTTTACATCCTATTTTGATTTTTGCTATGACTGGCAACTGCCTAGCATTCAATGCTCTTTTTCTTTAGTTAGGTCGTTAGTTAGGACCATTGACAATCAAGGACTTTAGTCTTCTTTTCGGCAACCCAACCTCGGGGATGGAATCTCATCTCTCTTGAGGCGGCAAAACAAATGGAGTTGTGGCACAGCATAGAAATAATGGAATAACAATATCTTTTTTGTGAGGGTTTCGAAACAAAACCAATACCAAGCGATGGCATTTAACTGCCATCAAGGATTAAAGGCGTGCTCATCAAAACATAACCGGGCCTTTTTGGTAATTAGAGGTTAAATAATAATGATGGATAAGAGGGCAGATTGAAATGCTAGTGTTTCCTTCCGCTTCATCGACACGGGAAGAGAGCTTGAAGGAAGTGGGTTACCTTTCTTTAATGAAGGCAATGAGCTCAGTTCAGGAACTTTTATTTTATTCGACCTTATTAATAAAGTAAGGGTAAGGCAAGGAACTTCTTGATCAGGGGTTATTTTATATTCTATTGTTGTGAAAAACTTGAATATCCATCTTACCTACATACCCATTGTCACTAGTAGCAATCTGTGAGCCTTTCTTAGTACCATGGAAAAAGTCTTTATGCCCATCTCTTAGGTCTCTTATCTTATGATATTTTGATCGAATTCCATTCCGTTTATGTAGAAGGTCCCTGTGGAAGAGGCGATCGGACGGGTCTTTCCTTGGCATGAAGGATATAAGCATCAATCTTGCCTACTTACCCAATTCCTTTACTAACTAACTCATATTATCTTGTTGCTTGACTTAGTAGCTCTCTGATCTTCCCTTGAGCTACGCAGCTATAAAGCAAAGGCCCGAAGCAAACTTCGCCACTAGCAGCCTCCTGAATTAGTCGAGTAGCTTCTTTCCAGCAAAGCTTACCAATTATTTCTTTATTCATATTTAGCTTTCTTTCTTTTTGCTAGGAAGCGAGGGCTATAGCTCTTTTTTTTACCAAAATGGTTGATCTTCTGCTACTTTTGAACGGGGAGATGCCTACATATCACAGGTTCCATCATTTTTAGGGAGTGAGAACCAAACCAAATGTAGTTCTCGGTCTTTTTTCCCTAACAGGGCAAATGTGGCTCTTCACTCTAGCCCTGAAGTAGTCTGGTGAGCCCAATCTTTTTAATGTGGGCCGAGAGGAAAGAAAGCGGTGAAGGCTGACAGATGAAAACTAGCTTCTCGATAGGTGGTAGACGTAGCCAAAGAAAAGAAATTCATAAGGAAGAATAAAAAAGTGATCCCATAGGGGGCGGCCTCGGGAATCTTTTCCAACCTTAGTAAAAAAATTGGATCCTTTCATATATATATATAATATAGTAATAAAGAAAGAATCTTTCTTGCCTTCCTTGAAAGGCTTTACCTTTCCAAAGAATGATACTTGATGGGTATCGAATTCACCAAAGATAAATATAACTTTACTTGACCGAAATATGGATTTGTAAAAAGGGTAAGCAAAGGTCGAACCCAATGGAATATTACTGACTCAAAACAATAATGACTTGATAAATAAACAAAGTAAATAAACAGGAGGTTTTGATTTATGAGATTTAACCAATTGTGAAGAGAATTTTAAATAAAATCAGCAAGAGTAAATATGATTTTGTAAACAATGTTTGGAGAAATCCGATCAAGGGGGTTCGCATGTAAGTAATTCACTCAGTATCGATCATAGACAGATAAAATAGACTCTTATACACATACCGGATTGGTTTGGAGTATTCTTCCTTAATATTAAACTGGTCAAGCACGGCAAATAACCAGTTCCTAATCAATAAATAATTCTCCCTCAGCGGTCAAGATTTAATCTATTGACAGCCTGATGAATTAGAAGAACCCAACCTTAGCCAACCGACACTCAGCTTCGACGATTTAGAAACTAAATTACTTGTTCATTCGACTCAAATAAAGCTAATTACTTTTGTATTAATGTCACATGAAAGACAATCTCAGGTTGTCAAATCTGAATCTATTCTTTCAAATACAAAACTAACTCAATTTATATTATCGATTGCTACTATGATTGGTTCATTTAGGTAAAACTCTAACTTTACCAATTCAGCCGTATGACAATCCAATTCAAAGAACGACCTGTAGTTATCATTCGAAGATTGAATAATCAATTGAGAATAAATCCCTAAATGCAATGAACAAATAAACGATAGATTAATAAGAATAATTAAAGCACAACAGTCTCACGATAATGAAGAAAAACCTCCTTTGAATTAACCCTTAACCGAATATAGAAGTTTAGCCACGAATAGCCATAGAAGAACACATGTTTCTGTTTCAAAAAGAGAACCAAATGATACTGAAAAATAAAACCTAAAAAGAACTTCTTCCTCCAAAGCGTAAGTTCTGATATTTTTATAGAGAAAACCCTTTCCTAAAAGTTAGGTAACCAAATAATATTTATCTAAATCAATAATCTTTTCTATAATCTCAAATCCCTGATTTTCTGCCTTCTTTTTCGAGTTGGAAAAAGTCCTAGTCAATTTGAACATCAGCAGATTCAGAGGTCCTTAGTCTTGGGCAAGACTAACTCCATTTTCGTTTCAGCTCATTTAATTCAGCACCAAATTCCTTTCTGGTCCAAAGTTTTTTCAATTAAGTCCAATTCTGCTCCTTTTAATCATTTGAGTCCTGTGGAGGCAAATCAAACCAAAACAAGCAATAATACCCAAAATAACACCAAATTAATTAAATAACCTAGCACTAAAGTGGACATTTGAACGTTGAATTGGACACTTATCAAATACCCCACACTTACCCAATGCTTGTCCCTAAGCATATCAGATCATGTCAACAGCTCTTTACTCTTATGATTTCGTGTTAACCAACCTTTCCCAATCCCCCCTCATAATGTGAAGATTATCAACCATCAACTCTCAAAGCCAAGACATTATTCATGTTTGAACATACAATGTAACCACTTGAAAAATCTCAGCAAACAAGCTTTTGACCATGTACATAAGGTGTGAATTAAAATCAACAGCACCGTCACGGAAGCCACTCATTGCACTCAAGTGTTTAGGCTATGATTAGTTTTCAAGGAATCACTCAAGTCGCAACCTAGAATGAAATTACCATAAGCTTGCCAATATTTCAAATCTCCACCACTTAGTATGAATTCAAGAGACTAAATCAAAGGGACTTAAAATAGGATGTAACATAGGCTAGGATAAATGTTTGGAAAGGAAATGAGGAGAAAGGGAAACCGATGATAGTGGAAATGGCCAAAATGAAAACCAAAACACGATTATGTACAAACTACTTACAGTTCTCAAACTTCATAATGAATAAATGAGACGATCTTAATTAATTATAAACAAATTGAAATAAACAAACTAACAAGAATTTTTCCTTTTTTTTCTTTTCTTTTTGCCTCTGGTATATTTTTTTTTTCTTTTCTGAGGCTCCTTTTTTTCATACTTGAAGAAGATAATACTAGAACAAGGAAGCTACGCTTTTTTTGTTTGCGAGCTAATGTCCATTTAAACACCTTTGAAGCACAACCACATATATCTAAAGGATCATTTAGTTGAATCCTCGTACTTTGATGAACTTCCGGTTAATTTGAATATGGAAATTGCTCAAAGCAACAACTAAACATAGAAATAAATGAAAGAATGTACAAATTCTAATGGCTAGAACGTCCCTGGCCAAGGGACTCGAACAAAGGTGTGTCGAGAATGGAAAAAGGCTCAAATGTGGCTAACTAAGGGATGGTACTGTTATTTTTGTTAGTCTTGAGCAAGACTAAGGATTCGAATTATATTTGAAATGGCTAAGAAAAGAAACCTACTGCCCTTATCATTTTTAATGCTCGAATACATCAATGTGGTCTCGAAATGTATAACATGGAAAGTTCTAGAATTCCAAACTAGAATTGGACAACACTCAGAAAAAATAGAACAAAGTGTAATGTTTTTGTTCTTGCATTTAGGCTCAAAAACTTTCCAAAAAGTGGTGTTGTTTCATTCAAAACATATGTCATGTAATGGGAAATTAGTCAAGTGGTTCATATGCATGCTCAAGACAATTGTGCAACCCTGACCTTTTGAAATCGACAGCTTTACTCAAAACAAGACTTAGGGGTTTCAATACTAAGTTGGCAACCTAGTTTCAACCGAGTGCAAAATTGAGAGCTAGCATTGTTATTTCTAGGGACAAAACAAAGGGTGGACACCCCACACTAGACTCGAGCATATTTTCTGTTTTTTTTTCACTTGAGGTGGACACCTCACACTAATTTAGCACACATTTCATAAAATTAAACCCAGAAAATTGTAGCAGTAAAATAAGGAAATTTCAGCATCAGTAAATTTTCAAAAACAGTTAGAAGCCTTTCAACAAATTAATCAGCCAATTAACCATGAAATCCAGCACTTCTATAGCAAAGATCCCTCCCTCACTTTTCTCCTCGTATTGTCCTCAATGCGGAATTCAAACAATTAGGGGAGAAAGGCAGCAGATAAGAGAAAAATGAATTAAAAAGAAAAGTGTGCTTACTGCCCTGTTTTGAGGAGGATTTCAGAGAAGAAGGAGGTTGTCGACGTCGAAGTCAACGGTGGCACTGCCTTGGTGAGATGGGTCTGAAATGGGTGAGAACAAAATAAAACAAAACAAAAATAAAGGATAACTTGGGTCTGGAGCAATACCAACTTGGGCTGCCTCCCAATAGCACCGCTAGTTAACGTCTTTGGCTAGACACTCTTGAGCTCGAAGGCTAGTCTCCTGTGTCAAGATATTGAACTTCTCCAGAGACTCCAATTGGGATATTCTTGTAAAATGGCTTGAGTCTGTGACCATTTACTTTTTTCACTTTCCCATTCTCCAGGCTCTTAATTTCCACAGCACCTTGAGGGTATATCTTCATGACCATGAAAGGTCCTATCCATTTGGACTTTAATTTTCTGGAAAACAATCTCAATCGATAATGGTGTAAAAATACCTTCGATCCTATTCGAAATTGTTTCTGGATAATCATATCATCATAAAATTTCTTGGTCTTCAACTTATTGATTCTCGGGCTTTTGTAAGCTTCATTCTTCAACTCTTCAAGCTCCTGTACTTGCAGCTTCCTGACACTTTCGATTTCGATTCCTTTTTGAACAACCATATGTAATTCATCTTCCCTATTGAACTCAAAATCATGTTGTGTTATTGGTTTGACAACATCTATACCACAAACGAAATGCACTTCGTTAGGAAATTTCATGGCATCATAAACATTAAATTGAACTATTTTACCATCAAATTCCATAGTCAGTGTCCCTTTATGAACATATATCTTCGTCTGAGAAGTTGTTAGGAATGGTCTCCCTAACAAGATTTCTGATGCCTTTGAGGAATGATCATCATCTTCCATGTCGATAACAAAGAAGTCGGCTAGAAAAATTAATCCATCAACCTGCACAAAAACATCTTCCAACAACCCTTCAGGGTAAATAATAGATCGGTTAGCAAGTTGGATTACTACTCCTGTTTCCTCTAAAAGACCAGCATTTAAAGATGAATAAATTGATTTAGGCATGATATTTATGGACGCTCCTAAATCACACATTGCCATCTTAATGCTAGTATTTCCAATTTGACAAGAAATGGCAAACATACCTTTATCCTTACATTTTTGGGGCATTTTTCCTTTTAGGACAGCATACACATTCTCACCCATGGTAATCTTTTCATGCCCAATTTTTTTAATCTTGTTAGCACACAATTCTTTAAAGAATTTAGCATATCGAGGGATTTGTCTAATAACATTAAGCAATGGAATATTCACCTCAACCTTACGAAATACCTCAAAGATGTCTTTCTCTTCTTTTTCCTTCTTTAATTTGGCTAAACGTTTAGGGAAAGGGACCTTAATTACAAAAGGCATGTCTTGCTCTCCGGATGACTTACCAACTGAACCTTCTGTAGCTAAACCTTTCATTTCTTTTTCGAATACCTCCTCTTTTCTTGCAGATTTCTCTGACACAGTCTGTTCTGATTTGGAAGCGGACTTAGTCTTGGGCAAGACTAAATATTTTCCGCTACGGAGTGAGATTGCGCTCACATTCTGTCTCGGATTCGCTTCGGTTTATGAAGGTAACTTCCATTGGGATTGTATTGCACTCAGAATGGTCGCTATCTGACTCATTTGCTTCTCTAAATTTTGGAAATTTGCTTGAACATTTACATTGATCTTGCTTTGTTCTTCCTGAAATTTCAACAAGTTAGAAAGAACAGGTTGGTCATTCGGATCTGGTAGCATACTTGAATTTGGATCTGTTTGAACATGTCTATATTGTAGAGGTCTTTGCTGATATTGTTGGGTTGCATTCAGTTGAAGCACATTATTTTGCTGATTGTAGCTGAGATATGGGCGATCACACAATCCTGGGTTATACGTGTTGGAGTAAGAATCATATTTCCGTGGAGGTTGCCCTTGATATCCAAAGACGACATTGATTTGCTCCGGTGTGCCTTTATGCAATGTGGGGCATTCATCAGTGGCGTGTCCAGTAACTGTACAGATCCCACATGCCTTAACTTGGACTACCTTTCCTACAACCAAATTTTGTACAAGCGATGTCAAAGCATTTATTTTTTCTTCAATGGAAGAAGTACTTACCTCATGAGCTTTCCTTGGACCATCTTGTTGCTTCCCAAATTGTTGGGAAGTTTCTGCCATGCTTTTGATCAAATCTTTAGCCGCATTTGGTGTTTTATCAATAAGGCTTCCCCCACTAGCAGCATCTATCATCTTTCTTTCCATGCCTAACATCCCTCATAAAGATATTGAATAAGAGAATGTTCAGTTATCCCATGTTGGGGACAGCTTGCACATAGCCTTTTGAACCTCTCCCAATGGTCATGGAGTGTCTCAATATCTTTCTGCTTTATTCCACTAATCTCCCTTCGAATCATTGTTGCTCGAGAAGCTGGAAAATACTTTTCTAGGAATTCTTGTGCCATACCCATCCATGTTGTGATGGATCCAGAGGGCAGGTTGAGAAACTAGTCTTTAGCTGCATCCTGCAAAGAAAATGGAAAGGCTCTTAATTTCACTTGTTCCTCAGTTATTCCTTGGGGACTCATACCTGAGTAGACTGTGTGAAATTCTTTGATATGATTATGCGGATTTTCACTTTCCATTCCATGAAACTTAAGTAAATAATGAATCAACCCTGATTTAAGTTCAAAAGTTGCATCCAAGATTGGGTAACTGATGCATAAGGGCTGCTGATCACCCTGATGCACATGAAGCTGTCTTAAGGTTCTGTCTGCCATCGTTTCTGCTTCAGATGACTCACTTTCCTCGCTGGAAATTTCCTCTTCTTCACTAGAACTGGAAGTTTCAGCACCTTGTAATTTCTGCAACCTCACTTCTTTACGAAGTGTTCTTGCTGTTTTTTCTATTTCTGAATTAAAAAGAAGTTGCTCTGAAGTTTCAGACCTGGTCATAAATTGCTTTAAATCAAGTTAGAATATTCCCCGGTAACGGTGCCAAAATTTGATGGGTGTCGAATCCACCAAAGATAAATATAACTTTACTTTACCGAAATATGGATTTGTAAAAAGGGTAAGCAAAGGTCGAACCCAAGGGAATATTACTGACTCAAAACAATAATGGCTTGATAAATAAACAAAGTAAATAAACAGGGGGTTTTGATTTATGAGATTTAACCAATTGTGAAGAGAATTTTAAATAAAATAAAATCAGCAAGAGTAAATATGATTTTGTAAACAATGTTTGGAGAAATTCGATCAAGGGGTTCGCAGGTAGGTAATTCACTCAGTATCGATCACAGACAGATAAAATAGACTCTTATACACATACCGAATTGGTTTGGAGTATTCTTCCTTAATATTAAACTGGTCAAGCACGGTAAATAACCAGTTCCTAATCAATAAATAATCCTGCCTCAGCGGTCAAGATTTAATCTATTGAAAGCCTGATGAATTAGAAGAACCCGACCTTAGCCAACCGACACTCAGCATCGACGATTTAGAATTTAAATTACTTGTTCATTCGACTCAAATAAAGCTAATTACTTTTATATTAATGTCACATGAAAGACAATCTCAGGTTGTCAAATCTGAATCTATTCTTTCAAATAAAAAACTAACTCAATTTATATTATCGATTGCTACTATGATTGGTTCATTTAGGTAAAACTCTAACTTTACCAATTCAGTCGTATGACAATCCAATTCAAAGAACGGCCTTCAGTTATCATTCGAAGATTGAATAATCAATTGAGAATAAATCCTTAAATACAATGAACAAATAAACGGTAGATTAATAAGAATAATTAAAGCACAACAGTCTCATGATAATGAAGAAAAACCTCCTTTGAATTAACCCTTAACCGAATATAGAAGTTTAGCTACGAATAGCCATGGAAGAACACATGTTTCTGTTTCAAAAAGAGAACAAAATGATACTGAAAAATAAAACCTAAAAAGAACTTCTTCCTCCAAAGCGTAAGTTCTGATATTTTTATAGAGAAAACCATTTCCTAAAAGTTAGGTAACCAAATAATATTTATCTAAATCAACAATATTTTCTATAATCTCAAATCCCTGATTTTTTGCCTTCTTTTTCGAGTTGGAAAAAGTCCTAGTCAATTTGAACATCAGCAGATTCAGAGGTCCTTAGTTTTGGGCTAGACTAACTCCATTTTCGTTTCAGCTCATTTAATTCAGCACCAAATTCCTTTCTGGTCCAAAGTTTCTTCAATTAAATCCAATTCTGCTCCTTTTAATCATTTGAGTCCTGTGGAGACAAATCAAACCAAAACAAGCAATAATACCCAAAATAACACCAAATTAATTAAATAACCTAGCACTAAAGTGGACATTTGAACGTTGAATTTGACACTTATCAATACTCGATCTAGATAAATCATATTTTTTATTTATGGAAGGTTCCATCCTCTACTCATGGAAAAGATAGAGAAAGAAGTGCAGAAGCTTCGCAACATTTTTTTAGGTAGGGAGGAAAAGCACCCGGACAACCTCTAGAGATTTGCCCATTCCGCACCCCTTTCGGTATTAACTCTTACCTTATATAGTCATGCCCTTCGGGATATATATATATATATATATATATATATATAACTTTAATTCTATATATTGTTTCTCCATTTTTTTTTTTTGTATTTGACATAGTATAATGATAAATAATTAGATTAAATTTCAGTTGAAAGAATAAAATTGATCTAACCTAATAACTCTAAAAAGAATTTTATATATATATATATAGAGAGAGAGAGAGAGATAAGAGATCAGGTGTGATATATTTCTTATGGTTTGACAAGTCTTATTGTGTGACAATGACCAATTTTGTAATTAACTAGGGGAATGTGGCAAATTTGTAAATAAAAGGAAAGAGAAAATTGTTTTATTTCTTTTCTTTAAAAGGCGTTTTTCCGACTTTTACAACCTCGTTTTTCAAAAAAAATTATACCGTTAGACTCGTCTTAATTAGATGGTCATTTTAAGATCCCAGAAGCTCAGGTAAAAAAAATTCTGGTGAATAGAATCTGGCGATTTGTTTTTCTGTGAGAAATAAAATGCCCAGAAAATTTTCAAAAATTTTCAGAAAATGTAAAACATCATTCTGAGAAACGTTAATTCTTGACTCAAAGTGAGATTCCTTATGGTTTAGTCCCAAATTAACGGAATCCGACGATTAGGTTGGCATTTTTCGGCGAGAAAACAGAAATACCCAGAAAATTCTCAAAAAAATCCAGAAAATATAAAACATTATTTTGAGAAACTGTAATTCTTGAGTCGAAGCAGGATTTCGTACGGTTTAGTCCCAATAAAACAATTTCCTTAATTTTATCCATTTTACATGCTTCAATAATTTATTGGGTAAAAACCGTAAGAAATCTCGTTTTGAGCCAAGAATTAAAGTTTCTTAAAATAATGGTTTACATATTTTAGAATTTTTTGATAATTTTCTGAGCAATTTTTGGCCTTACCTTTCAAAACTATGTGTTGCAATATTTTGTTGCAACAATATAATAATTCTGTTGGAACAATATAACTATTCTGTTGGAACAATATAACTATTCTGTTGGAAGAATATAAGAATTAAAATTATTTTCTAAATAATATAAATAATATAAATTTGAAGATACTATATTAAATACTAAGAAACAAAAATGAAATTGAATACATAGATAATAAAATTGATTTGGAACAATTGGTAAACTGATTTATTATATTGGAACAATATAATTATTATGCTGGAATAATAAAACTATTTTGTTGGAAAAATTGGTACGCTGATTTATTCTGTTGGAACAATATAAGTATTATGTTGGAACAAATGGTATACTGATTTGAAACAATTTCGTACAATGTTGGAAAAATGTAAGTAGGACAAAAAAACGTGCCTAGAAAATTATCAAAAAATTTCAAAACATGTAAATCATCATTTTAAGAAATTTTAATTCTTGGCTCAAAACGAGATCTCTTACAGTTTTAACCCAACAAATTGTTGTAACATGTAAAATGGATAAAATTAAGGAACAAGTTTTATTGGGACTAAACTGTAAGAAATTTTGCTTTGACTCAAGAATTAAAGTTTCTCAGAATAATGTTTTACATTTTCTGGAATTCTTTGAGAATTTTCTAAGGACTTTTGTTTTCGCCAGAAAACGCCCACCCGGATTCCGTTCAGCATAATTCTTTTTACTTGAGCTTCAGGGATCTTAAAATGACCGTCTAATTTAGACGAGTCTAATAGTATAAAAAATTTCGAAAGTCGAGGTTAGAAATGTCGGGAAAATGTATTTTAAAGAAAAGAAATAAAACAATTTTCTCTATCTTCTCTTTCCTTTTATTTACAAATTTACCACCTTGCCATTTTCAATTATCATCAAAACTATGTAGATTTGTTATGTCACACAATAAAGCTCCTTATCACACCCTAACCCCTTGTCATACTGGATCTCACCCCTATATATATATGAGAGATCAGGTGTGACACATCTCTTATAGTGTGACAAACCTTATTATATGACAATGACCAATTTTGTAATTAACCAGGGAAAGGTGGCAAATTTGTAAATAAAATGAAATAGAAAATTATTTTATTTCTTTTCTTTAAAATGCATTTTCTCAACTTTTCCAATCTTGTTTTTTAAAAACTTTTATACCGTTGGACTCGTCTTAATTAGACGGTCATTTCAAGATCCCAGAAGCTCGGGTAAAAAAAATTTGGTGAATGGAATCCGGTGATCTGTTTTTCTGTAAGAAAAAAATATCCAAAACATTCTCAAAAAATTCCAAAAAATGTAAAACATTATTCTGAGAAACTTTAGTTCTTGACTCAAAATGAGATTCTATACGGTTTAGTTCCAAATAAACGGAATCCGGCGGTTAGATGAGCGTTTTTCGATAAAAAAACCTGAAAGTATCCAGAAAATTCTCAAACAATTTCAGAAAATGTAATATATTATTTGGAGAAACTTTAATTCTTGAGTCGAAGTAGGATTTCTTACAGTTTAGTCCCAATAAAATTGTTTCCTTAATTTTATCAATTTTACATCCTTCAACAATTTATTGGGTCAAACCCGTAAGAAATCCCGCTTCAGCCCAAGAATTAAAGTTTCTTAGAATAATTTTTTACATTTTTTGGAATATTTTGAGAATTTTCTGGGTATTTTTTCTTCCCAGAAAACGCCCACCCGGATTCCGTTTACCGGAATTTTTTTACTTGAACTTCAGGGATCTTAAAATTACCGTCTAATTTAGACCAGTTTAATAGTATAAAATTTTTCGAAAAACGAGGTTAGAAATGTCGGAAAAATGTATTTTAAAGAAAAGAAATAAAACAATTTTCTGTTGGAACAATATAAGTATTATGTTGGAACAAATTGTACAATGATTTGGAACAATGTAAGTAGGACAAAAAACGCTCCCAGAAAATTATCAAAAAATTTCAAAACATTTAAAACATCATTTTAAGAAACTTTAATTCTTGGCTCAAAACGAGATCTCTTACAGTTTTGACCCAACAAATTGTTGTAACATGTAAAATTGATAAAATTAAGGAACAAGTTTTATTGGTACTAAACCGTAAGAAATTTTGCTTTGACTCAAGAATTAAAGTTTCTCAGAATAATGTTTTACATTTTCTGAAATTATTTGAGAATTTTCTGAGAACTTTTGTTTTCGCCAGAAAACGCCCACCCAGATTCCGTTCACCAGAATTTTTTTTGCCGGAGCTTCAGAGATCTTAAAATGACCGTCTAATTTAGACGAGTCTAATAGTATAAAAAATTTCGAAAGTCGATGTTAGAAATGTCGGGAAAATATATTTTAAAGAAAAGAAATAAAACAATTTTCTCTATCCTCTTTTTCCTTTTATTTACAAATTTGCCACCTTGCCCTTTTCAATTATCATCAAAACTATGTAGTTTTGTTATGTCACACAATAAGCTCTTTATCACACCCTAACCCCCTTGTCACACTGGATCTCACCCCTATATATATATATATATATATATAAGAGATCAGGTGTGACACATCTCTTATGGTGTGACAAACCTTATTATATGACAATGACCAATTTTGTAATTAATCAGGGAAATGTGGCAAATTTGTAAATAAAATGAAATAGAAAATTGTTTTATTTCTTTTCTTTAAAATGCATTTTCTCAACTTTTCCAACCTTTTTTTTTAAAAACTTTTATACCGTTGGACTCGTCTTAATTAGACGGTCATTTCAAGATCCCAGAAGCTCGGGTAAAAAAAATTTGGTGAATGGAATCCGGTGATCTGTTTTTCTGTAAGAAAAAAATAGCCAAAAACTTCTCAAAAAATTCCAAAAAATGTAAAACATTATTCTGAGAAAACTTTAGTTCTTGACTCAAAATGAGATTCTATGCGGTTTAGTTCCAAATAAACGGAATCTGACGGTTAGATGAGCGTTTTTCGATAAAAAAAACTGAAAGTATCCAGAAAATTCTCAAACAATTTTAGAAAATGTAAAATATTATTTGGAGAAACTTTAATTCTTGAGTCGAAGTAGGATTTCTTACAGTTTAGTCCCAATAAAATTGTTTCCTTAATTTTATCAATTTTACATCCTTCAACAATTTATTGGGTCAAACCCGTAAGAAATCCCGCTTCAACCTAAAAAACGTTCACCCGGATTCTGTTTACCGAAATTTTTTTTACTTGAACTTTAAGGATCTTAAAATTACCGTCTAATTTAGATCAGTTTAATAGTATAAAATTTTTCGAAAAACGAGGTTAGAAATGTCGGAAAAATGTATTTTAAAGAAAAGAAACAAAACAATTTTCTGTTGGAACAATATAAGTATTATGTTGGAACAAATTGTACAATGATTTGGAACAATGTAAGTAGGATAAAAAACGCTCCCAGAAAATTATCAAAAAATTTCAAAACATTTAAAACATCATTTTAAGAAACTTTAATTCTTGGCTTAAAGCGAGATTCCTTACAGTTTTGACCCAACAAATTGTTGAAGCATGTAAAATGGATAAAATTAAAGAAAAGGTTTTATTGGGACTAAACCGTAAGAAATCAAGCTTCGATCCAAGAATTAAAGTTTCTTAGAATAATGTTTTAAATTTTCTAGATTTTTTTGAGAATTTTCAAGGTACTTTGTTTCTTGCCGGAAAACGTCCATCCGGATTCCGTTCACCGGAATTTTTTTTACTTGAGCTTCAGGGATCTTAAAATGACCGTCTAATTTAGATGAGTCTAATAGTATAAAAAATTTCGGAAAACGATGTTAGAGATGTCGGGAAAATGTATTTTAAAGAAAAGAAATAAAACAATTTTCTCTATCCTCTCTTTCTTTTTATTTACAAATTTGTCACCTTACCCTTTTTAATTATCATCAAAACTACGTAGTTTTGTTATGTCACACAATAAGCTCATTGTCACACCCTAACTCTTTGTCACACTGGATCTCACCATATATAATAAATGAAACAAAAAATTACTCAAAGATCCCTGTGGGGATATTATCGGGAACGTGTACGAAGATCTCCACGGAGTGGAGATACCTATCCCCGTCCCTGCTCCGCGGAGATTCTAAATGAAGATTCTCCCACCCTATTTTACATCCATACTTCACCCTACCTCACCCCACCGTCGTAGTTTAAGGGTAAATTAGTCTTTCATACAAAATTCTACATCATTATAAATAAAGATGTTTCCAACCTTTTATGTAAAGGATAATACTCTTCTATCTACTTCACCTCTCTACATTATATTCTCCTACTAACTTTATCATCGGTGGCCACCGGAATAGTACCCCATATGGGATACTCAATTACAACAAAAATTGAGGTTTTTACATTTGCAGATGGATGAATTGAAACAACAGACCGAACATGAAACTCCACAGGTAGACTTGCAACAATTCTTACAAGGCATTTTCTTACAAAGTTGACTGCAGCTACACCATTTTGGCATTTTAAAACATCTCGAGCACCAACTCCATCTCCATGGATAACTGAAAAACAATTATTTTTTCTAACTTTAGTTAAAAAATAATACTATCACAATAACCTTTTTCTTAATCCTTTATTCATGTTTTAAAAAAAAAATCCGTTTGTAACCAAAAAGAAAACCTTTATTCAAAACATTAGTTAATAAATTTAAGAGTAAAAAAAAACTTAGGGTTCAATTTTTTTGCAAAAGTAGTTTCATAGTTTTAAAAATTTGCAAATATGAGATAGCGAATCGTTTGTGGGGTTTGCAGCAAAAAAAAATATGTGAGTCAATTTTTTGGTTAAAAAATAATTATTGTTTGTAAAATTATGTCTTTTGCAAAATCAGTTTTTTAATTGTTTCAAGAAAAAATTACATTATACATCATGTCTCAAATTAGTTTTACATTTAATGTAAGTTTCTTTTTGAGTTTTATCAAAAACTTAATTTCTTTTAATTGTTTTCTCAAAAGCTAATATTTTATTTTACTTTTGTCAAGATATTCAGTTTTTTTTTTATGAACAGTTTCTTCTTTACAAGTGTATCTGCACTGTTAACTACAAGAATAAATAATATGTAAAATTCTATAATTTTTTATACTAAATTTACTATTAGATAATTAAAACACTTTTCAATTTACATTTCCACTATTTTCTTTTACAGGTTTCGTTTTCTTTTTGTTTTTCCATTTAATTTTTTTTGTTTCCTTCAATGGTTGCCATTTTTTTTGGAAGAGAAAGGTTGCCATTGTTACTCGCTTGAATTATTTGTTTCATGGTTGGTTTTTTTTCATTTTATTGTTTTTTAATCAAAAGATATTAATAAGTAATAATATCCATCTAAATGAAGAAACGTGTGTGGCAGTTATGAATTCTTTTCAGTGACAAAAACAAAATAGTTTTTTCTTCTTTAACAATTTTGGTTGTAATTAAGGTCTTATGAGAAATTGGTATATATTTATTCTAATACGAGTTTCATGTAATTTACCCTTGTTTCAAATCACTTTCTTTTTGATGAGGACATCCGGTCCTTAAAGGTTGAATCGGAGTTGAAGGATGGGACCCGAAGAAAGCTAACCGAGGGGGATGAAGGAAAGGGTGAAGAACAGAGCACGCGGAGCGTGTCCACTGGGACGCGAGGCGTGAAGGACTCGAAGTCGGGGGAACAACCCAAGAGGTCATACACGCGGGGCGTGTATGGCGAGGCGCGGGGCATGGATCCAGCCTCCGATGAGAGTTCAGACCAGGAGGTCGAGTACGCGGGGCGTATGTCTCAAGACGCGGGGCGTATGTCTTATGACGCGGGGCGTAACCTACTGGCGCCTCACGTACTGAGTTCGAGCCAGCATCCTCAAGTTCAGGAGCACATCCACGCGGGGCGTAGCTCGTAGGCGCGGGGCGTATCGGACCTGGAGAATACTTCCTTCCCAAGTTCTTCTTGTTGAGGACAAGATCTGCCACCTTCTTTATTACTGTTTTGCTACTCTACTATTTACCTTTTTGCCATTGAACTTATTTACCCTAATATCTATCTTTATGCTTTTCCTATTTTACCCCTAGGGCTCCTTAGTTGTTGGTAACCCTAGGGGTGACCTTTTAGCCTTTATCTTTTATTTGGAAGGAGTATATATTCTCCATCTTTTGTAATGTTAGGGACCTTTTGATGAATATTATATTTTGAATCCTCCATTGGAGCAAGGATTCATTCCTTTTGGGTTTATTCAACCTTCAAGTTAAGCTTGAGAAGTTTGTAATCTTTGTTGGTTTAAGATTAAAACCTCCGATTATCAAAAAAAAAGATTAAAACCTCCAGTCGATTTTAATCTACATCAGTTGGTATCAGAGCCGAGTCGTTTTCCTTGACCGGAGACTTCTTCTCGGAAATGGTTCAACCACGTATCACCACCGAAGCCATTGGAACCCATGAGCAAAGGCTTGAAGCACTAGAATCAAGCATGAAGGCAATCAATGACAAGATGAATGAGTTTGAAGAAAAACAAGAAGCGGAACGAAGAGAAAGGCGTCTTGATACGGAGAGGCTTATTCTCGAGTTTCGAAATAGCCGCATCCAACCCGCCGGAGAACCTCACCGGAGACAAGATGAACAAGCCCGCCCCCTACTTGAACGGCAACCGACATCACCACCAAGGATAACTTATGCACCCCAAGCCAAGAACCCTCGGGTTCAAGAGGTAAGACATACTAATCCCATAGCCGTTAGAAACATTGATAGTGATAGCAATGGAGATCTATTTGATGATTTTGAGATGCCTAAAATTGCTAGAACTATGGGGATTAGAATGGATGATGATGTGTTGAATGTTAGGCATGTGAATGATATGAATATGCATGATGTTGTTGGTCCCGTGCATGTGCGTGCCGGGAATTTGGATATTTTGAATGATGATGATGTAGGTGGTCACGGAAGGGTAAATTATGGGATGAATGATCCGTATGGGGGTCATGCTATTGATAGGGGCGGATATAGAGGCGGAATGAATGGGAGAGGGGATTATGGAGGACACTATGATAGGGATGATGCCTTCAAACTCAAGGTTGATCTACCTTCATTTGGAGGGGAACTTGACATTGAGGGGTTCCTTGATTGGTTGCTTGAGGTGGAGAGGTTCTTCGACTATGCGGGAATACCGGAAGATAGGAGAGTTCGGTTAGTGGCGTATAGGTTGAAAGGGGGAGCCTCGGTATGGTGGGATAATGTGAAGGAAGAGCGGAGAAGAGGAGGAAGGGAACCGATTAGGTCTTGGAGGAGGATGAAATCGATGATGGGAGAGCGGTTTTTACCACCTGACTACGAGCAGTATATCTACAGCTCCTACCGGAATTGCTCGCAAGGACCGAGGAGCGTGCACGAGTATACTTCGGAATTCTTAAGGCTTTCGGCAAGGGCTAACTTGTCGGAAACCGAAAGCCAAAAGACTTCAAGGTATCTAGAGGGGCTACGGTATAATATTCAAGACAGAATTGGGACACAAATGGTAATCCAGATTCAGGATGCAAGGAACCTAGCTTTGAAGGCCGAGTCTCAATTGAATGTTAGTGCACGTGACGGGTACCGGAGGCCGAGAATTGAGGAAGTTTGTGAAGAGGGGGAAGAGTCCAAAGAGGTAGGCAAAGATAAGAATGGTGTTTGTTCAAGTGGAACCAAGACCTTGAGTGGGGGAAAATCACCTAGCGGAGATGTGCGACCCTTTAGGACAGCCGCCCTTCCTAAGGGCAACAACCCGTACACAAAACCGGCTCCGTTTAAGTGTTTTCGATGCAACGAACCGGGCCATCGTTCGAATGAGTGTCCAAGGAGGAGGAGCGCTAACATGGTTGAGCGATATGATGATGGTGATTATGGGGGTAATGCTGAGGTGTATTGTGAGCCCATTGATAGTGGATCATCCGGGGATGAGCGGAAGGTCCATGTAGTGAAGAGGGTACTGATGTCGGTTGAGCAAGAGCATGACCCGAGGCACCAATTGTTTAGAACTAGAGGTTTAATCCACGGATTGAAATGTGAATTGATTGTTGATGGTGGAAGCCAAGAGAACATCCTTAGTAAAGCCGCTTTGAGCAAATTTGGCTTAGTGCCCGAGCCACACCCGAAGCCATACCGTGTGGGCTGGATCAAAGAAGGGGAGAAGCTTAATGTAACTCACCGGTGCAAGGTTCCTATCTCTATTGGGGCCTACCACGATGAGGTCATGTGTGATGTGGCTGATATGGATGTGTATCACTTGCTTCTTGGGAGGCCTTGGCAATTCGACTGTGACGCCTCACATGCGGGACGGGACAACACGTACACCGTTTTCAAAGATGGGGCCAAGTATATTCTCATACCGTTGACGGGTCCTACTAAGGGAGAAAAGAAAGCGGCATTGATTGCGTACCCTAGCCGGGAACCGACGCCGCTAGAAGATACCCATGTTGAGCAGCCCGTCGGATTGTTAGGTGTGGGTAAGCCGACCCAAGAGACGAGTACTGCTAGTGGGAAGAGCGGAGCATCAACCTTGGGGGTGAGTCAATCTTTGTGCTATCATTGAGTTGGGGTCTAACTCCTCTAAAGAAGGAGAGTATGATGAGGACATCCGGTCCCTAAAGGTTGAACCGGAGTTGAAGGATGGGACCCGAAGAAAGCTAACCGGGGGGGATGAAGGAAAGGGCGAAGAACAGAGCACGCGGAGCATGTCCACTGGGACGCGAGGCGTGAAGGACTCGAAGTCGGGGGAACAACCCAAGAGGTCATACACGCGGGGCGTGTATGGCGAGGCGCGGGGCGTGGATCCAGCCTCCGATGAGAGTTCAGACCAGGAGGTCGAGTACGCGGGGCGTATGTCTCAAGACGCGGGGCGTATGTCTTATGACGCGGGGCGTAACCTACTGGCGCCTCACGTACTGAGTTCGAGCCAGCATCCTCAAGTTCAGGAGCACATCCACGCGGGGCGTATCGGACCTGGAGAATACTTCCTTCCCAAGTTCTTCTTGTTGAGGACAAGATCTGCCACCTTCTTTATTACTGTTTTGCCACTCTACTAATTACCTTTTTGCCATTGAACTTATTTACCCTAATATCTATCTTTATGCTTTTCCTATTTTACCCCTAGGGCTCCTTAGTTGTTGGTAACCCTAGGGGTGACCTTTTAGTCTTTATCTTTTATTTGGAAGGAGTATATATTCTCCATCTTTTGTAATGTTAGGGACCTTTTGATGAATATTATATTTTAAAGCCTCCATTGGAGCAAGGATTCATTCCTTTTGGGTTTATTCAACCTTCAAGTTAAACTTGAGGAGTTTGTAATCTTTGTTGGTTTAAGATTAAAACCTCCGGTCGATTTTAATCTACATCACTTTTAAGATAAATACAAGCAATTTTTTACGGATATATTTACAAACCCCACAATTAATCACAGATTTTACAAACCCCACAATTAATCACAGATTTTTGTTTGTAAGTTTTTAAACTATGATATAATGGTCTATCAACTATATAGCACTACTTATGTTATGCACTTAACTTCGTCAAGATGGTATAAAAGTTTTTGAAGTTTACGGTTACAATGACATTATTAAAATCCAAATCAAAGAAAATCTGCTTAAAAGTTTTAAGAAATAATAATCTAAACAATTTTGACTATATCATTATTATTTTTATGTGTCACAATAAATTATGGTCAAATACTTAATTGCATGTCATTAGTTTTTAAGTTTTTTAACGAAATTTCTTTAATGTTTTTTTAACAGATTTTTCTTTAATGTTAACAGGGATAAGTATCAAATTTAACTCTGATATTTCAAGTGAAATATAGATTCAACCCTAACGTGTGAAATTGTGTAAATTTAACTCTAGCGTTTCTAAGCAAAACCAATTTTAGCCATGTACTATCGAAAAAATTGAAAAAAAAAAAACTAGTTTGACTGTTATTTTGCTATCACATCGGAGTTTCCAAACAGATTTGTCAATAAATTGAAGCAATTTTGTTCATTTTTTTGTAACTATTTAGACAGTTTGACAAAAAAAAAATCCGATTAATATATATGTAGCAGATTTAGTTTTAAGCATTTTAACAAAAAAAATTATAATTTTATTGGTAATATACTAAATATCTTAGACATGATTATATTTGGAAAGTCTGAAGTAACAGTTAAATACCAATCAAACAGTTTTTTCTAATTTGTGATAATATAGAGCCAAAATTGATCTCACTTAGAAATGTTAGGGTTAAATTTACTCAATTTTATACGTTAAGACTAAATTTACGGTTCTTTTAAAACGTTAAGGTTAGATTTGTTCAAAGTCTTTTATTTCACAAATAAAATGAAGTTTAAGGGCATATGATTTCAATACCATTGTAATTCAGTAGATATGAATTAATGTATTATGCTCAAATTTAAATATATTTTATATCTGTTACTATCCAACGTGCAAATATATATGTAGAAAATCAAGAATTAAGGTAATTTTTGGTTCAAATGGTTGTTTTACAAAAATAGACTGTTACTAAAATCATATATGAGACAAAATGGTGTAAATTTCATAATGGTTAGTGAAGTTTTGCATATATTTTAAAAATGTTAGCATATTTTAAATTTTCTTTTCTTTTTTGAATCATTTCACAGGAAATAAAAATATTGGAATAATAAATGTGGCCACCGCATTGAAAAAGCTTATGTTATTTTTAATACATTATTTGTTGCTAAATTTGTCTAAAAAGTTTGATTGATCCCTTAAAGTTTTAAAATATTTCGATGGCCCTTCAACTTACATAAAAGTTCAGTTAACCATCTGAACTTACATAAAATATAATCAATTGATCATTCGGATGTAAAAAAGTAAGTTAAGTGCAGAAGATGTATTGCACGTGTCTTATAATGTTATTACATGATTCACAAAATAGATAAAAAAAAATAACGTTTTTACTTACTCAACTATAAAACTTATCTTCTCTAATATTAGAATCACATACCCCGAACATAAACATTTTACTTTTTTTAAAGGCCTAATACATCATCAGCTCCCTAAACTTGTCCAAAATAGTAGATTGGCTCCCTGAACTTTGCAAGTGTCTCACCAGCTCCTTAAATTTGCTTATTTCGTATCACCAGCTCTCTAAACTTGTCCATAAAAAGTAGCTTAGCTCCATGAACTTTTCAAGTGTCTCACCAACTCCTTAAACTTGCTTATTTTGGATAAATTACACCAATAGTACCTGAACTTTACCTATTTTACACTTTGGTACCTAGATTACATTTTGTCCCAAAACAATACCCGAAGTAACGATTACCGGACAATTTAGTAAATTTTACAGATAAATGACCGTTCAATGCAGGTTTATCTGAGTAAATTACATTAATAGTATCTGAACTTTTCCTAATTCACACTTTGGTACCTGGATTTTTTTGTCCTAAAAATAAAACTCAAGTGAAGGTGACCGGATAATTTAGTACATCTGATCGGTTAGTGACCAATCAACGAGAGTTTGACCATTTTGAATTAAAAATTAGGACCTACAATACATTCAATTAACATAAAATTATAATACTAAGAGCTAAAGGGTAGTATTGCATATGTTAATTGAGTGTATGATGAGTCTAAATTTCTAATTTAAAATGGTCAAACTCACGTTGACTGGTCAAATATACTAAATTATTGATTCATCTTTACTTGAAGGGTATTTTTTTGACAAAATGAAATTTAGGTATCAAAGTGTGAATTATGATAAAGTTTAGGTACCATTAGTGTAATTTACTCATCAAACCCGCATTGACCGGTAAAATGTACTAAATTGTCCGGTCATCATTAGTTTAGGTATATTTTCGGGACAAAATGTAATCTAGGTACCAAAGTGTGAATTAGGATAAAGTTTAGATACTATTGGTGTAATTTACTCGTTTATTTTGTAACAACTAAATGCAAAAACTTATTAAATCTAAATTCTAAAAATACGTCTTCATCTATTTGAGAGGTAATTTTTTCGCTTCTATTAACTTTTAACCTATTATAAATGTTAGTATTGCAGGTTTGAGAGATTGAATGAATAAGGATTGAGAGTTAAACAATTATGGTTTTTGTATTTAGTTGTTACAAAATAAGCAAATTTGGAGAGTTGGTGAGACACTTGCAAAGTTCAGGGATCTAATCTACTTTTATGGACAAATTTAGGGAGCTGGTGATACGAAATAAACAAGTTTAGGGAGCAAGTGAGATACTTGCAAAGTTCAGGGAGTCAATCTATTATTTTGGACGAGTTCAGGGAGCCGGTGATGTATTAAGCCTTTTTTAAAACACCTGCAATACATCTTCTGCATTTAACTTAGTTTTTTACAATCGAGTTATCAATTGATTACATTTTATGCAAATTCAGAAGCTAAGTAAACATTTTATGCAAATTGATGAGTATTGAAACAGATTGAAAGTTCAAAAGGATCAATCAAGCTTTTTAACAAATTCAGCCAATATATTAAATTTTTTTTTTAAATATAACATGACAATCATATCAACATATTTCACGTCACAATCGTAGTTATCATGTTATATTTAAAAATAAATCAGTCGCATATTACTATTCCAATAATTTTTATCTCTAAAATGTTGGAATAACTTTATTAGCATAAAATAAAATTAAGTGAATTTTATAAAATTGACCATCATGCAATTTACCGAGACAAAACACGTATAAAGGTGGCCGAAAAGAGTACCAGAGGTTCTTCCAGCAAGGATTGGATTTATGGCTTTTGTCGTTTCTGCATCAAAGAAATTAAAAGTAATTGAAGCTTTATGACAAAACAAACATTTACATTAAAATCTGGACAAATTATTAGAAGCACCCGGTTCTTCATGTTAAATGCAGGACCTTTCATACATATTTTGACACGTGTAATATGGACCTACACATATTATAAGGGGCCCCACTATTTTAATTATTACGTGGGGTCACAATACACGTGTCTAAATATGAATTGTGGATCCTCCGAGTGACATAGAAGACCCGGTGCTTAATATAAGAACTCAAAAATCTATGGGTCTATATTACACGTGTCATAATATATATGGAAGGTTTTTTATTTGACATAGAAAACCTGTTCCTTCTAATAATTTGCCAAAAAAGAGAGTACATACAGTGCCATGAAAGGATCCACTTTAGCTCCTACAAAATCATCAACCCTGCTAATTATATGTTTAAATTATTAAACATTCGACGGAAATTTTCACCAATTCCGCCAGTGACGTCAAATTTGTCACGGATTCTGGAAATAACGGAATTATGAAAAAGAATTAGCGATGAAAGTAAATAAATGTAGTAAAAGAAACCATACTCTTTGCAACATCTGGAAGCAGGTTGAAGTTCATCAACAGATTTTAACTCTTCCTGTTCACATCAATGAAATCTTCAATTAAGCTAATAGATTTATGAAGCGTTAATTAAAACTGTAAAAAATACAACTCGAACTAGATAAAATGAGTAACAACTAACTAATTTGATAAGTATTGTAAAAATTTTTTACTTTTAATGCACCTAACCAATCAAAATATAAATGTGGCATCAAGGAAAAAAAATAAATGATAATAAATATGATACATTGAAATAAAATAAAATAAAAAAGTTTACTACTTAGGTGTGTTTGGTTGCTGCTTTTTAATCTTTTGTTTGCTTTTAGTTGTTTGGTTAGACATCTCTGATTGTCTTTTGTAACTGAAAAGTAACTTTTTATAAAAGTAAGGAATCTCGTCTTCTTGGAAAATCAATCTTTTCAAAGAGCAAACAGCAAACAGTATGTAAAACGAATGGACATTTAATTTGGTTCAAATTGTTAGAGCAACATTAAACAATTGGCTCTTAATTATTTAAGATATTTAGCAATAGTTATATAAGAGAATTATCAATAAAAAAAATGAATAAAGAGTAAACCAGGAGCAGAGAGAGATTAAGGGTCCGTTTGTTTTATCTGTTGTTTGCTGTTGCTGTTTGCTGTTTTCTGTTACGGTTTGCTGTTTGATGTTTGAAAAGGCTGCTGTTCCAAAAAGCAGTGATTGCCTGCTTTTATAAAAAGCTACTTTTCGGCTACAAAAGGCAAACAGGAGGTGTCTAACCAAACACCTTAAACTCTACTTTTTAAAGTGAAAAGGCAAACAAGAGATCAAAAAGTAGCTATCAAACACCCCCTAAGAGTCTTTTTTAGTAGATTTTTAATCCAAACTTTAAGGGTAAAAGAAATTTTAAGATACTACACGAGTAATACACTTTATTAATGAAAATGATTTTACATAGTACTTATTACATTGGAAATGATTGGTACAAATAAAAAATTATATGCATGTAGTGGTAATTAATCGATTCGGTATGTCACTCCCGGATTACTTATCCTAAATATAAACATATTTTAAATTAAAGAATGAATAATTTATAAAAGTAAAAATATAATACAAAGTTAATAAAAAGTAGTCTAAAATAACTAAATAATAGAGTAATAATAACTTATTAAATCGGAAAAAAACGTTTATTTTTTATCAATTGTATTAAAAAGATCGGAATAATATTAAAACAATTATATATATATTTTTTTAAATAATTTTATCAAAATCAAATAAATATAAATATAAATAGTTTTAATTAATGACCATGTTTGGTAAAGAGCGTTTTGGGATAAAAAGAGCGGTTTTGATCAACTTTAGCGGTTTGATCACTAAAAACGCTGAGTGTTTGGTGGAAAGGGGTTTGGGAGAGAGTTTTGGGATGAAAACGCTAATTTAGAAAAGACTCTTTTTATAAGTTTTTTCAATTAGCATTTTGCAATATTAAAATTAATGGACTTTTTTAACCCTAATTATTTTAAATGTACTTTTATGTATTAAAAAAATGCCCTTATTTGTTTTTTTTTTTGCACAAACCGCTATTATCAATCAGCTAATTTTTACCAAACAAGTCTACACAAACAGCTAGTCAAATCAACTAATGTAATTAACTAACAGTTAGTTCCCAAACAGGGCCAATAAATTTTGACAGGAAAAATAAAAATTTAATTTGGAGTAAAAAATAGCTAAAGACAGGTTTTTCATTAATGACATTGAATTTACAAACTGAAGGAGTAGGTTTTTGCAAACTTTATTATAATATTACATTATTAATGGAAATTTCACCTTCATCTAAATCTTGAATCTCATTAATAATGCAATTAGAAGAGAGCTTGCCAAAAAAAACAAATATTAAATCTTAAACTGATTAATTAGATTTGAAAAAAAAAAATTGTGAGTTTTGATGAACAGTCTTGAACACATTCATCTTAACGAGCATGTAGAATTTATTTATTTATCGTTAAATTTAGGCTTATTAGAATTTTAAGGTGAAGATTCAAAGCATCTGAGACTTAGATTTAATAAGTATATATCTAACGGTGAATGATCAAATTCACTGCTTATTAAGGTGCACGTTAAAATTCTTGTTTTGGGAGACAGTAAAGTTTTGATCCATTAAAAAGGTGAAACATAAAGAAATGAGTATGGAAAGAGATGAAACCTGAAGCAACCCAATTTCTCTCTCCAAAATCTGTATCTTAACAAGCTGTCTTCTCTTCCCATACAAATCCAAACCACTGGCAGCAGGTGGAGACTTCGGCCGGCAAAACGGCGGCGTAGGAGACAGAGAAGAGGAAGAAGAGCCACAGGATGAATTAGAAGAACATGAACAAGACTTTAACGAAGCATCCATCGTCATCCTCGTCCTCAAATGAACAACAAATGAAACAAACATAAGGAAGTCATTCGATTTAATTTAAGAAAAGAAAACATTGCTGTCACTGGGTTTTGTTTGTAAAGAGAAAGGAAGTTTTGTCTTACTGAAAAAATTGGGAACGTGGGAGATGGCAGACCACACGTGACTGTCAATTACCACACATTGTTTCCATTTGTTTCTGTTGCTTTTGTAATTACTACACATGCTCTTTTTTATTGCCACCTCACCTACCCTTTCCCCCCTTTTTAACCTATTCCTTTTCAATTTTGCTCACTCTTTTTTACAGCCATTACATCCATTTTAAGTTCCTAAATTAAAACTTTAAACTTTAAATTATTAAAATGATTAATGAAGTTACGAACCACCAGTAACAATTATCAATTGAATCTCTATTTTACCATAAAATCAGAAACTATAACTATTTGATATAATCGGTAATAATTCTGTATCGGTTCAAAGTGGATTTATGGAAGAGGTTATTAAAACTGTTCAACTGAATGATTTTCAATAAGGTCTCAATTAATAATTTTTATTTAGAATGTAGACTCAGTTGATGATTTTTTATTAGTTTAGGCATCAGGTTAATTATTTTGATAGTTTAAAGTTCTAATTGATTTTGAAACATTAGTTTATGGAGCTAAATAGATATAATATATCGTTTTTTATATTATGTAATAAATGGTCAAATTTTATTAGAATAAAGTGCCAAAAAATATATATAATAAATATCTGTATTGATTTTAGGTATTACATTTATTTGATCTATAAACTAAAGCTTCAAAGTCAATTAAGATCTTAAACTATCAAAATCATTAATCAGGTCTCTGAACTAAGCAAAAATTATCAATTAAGTCTCTATCATATCTTAAAATCAGAAAATATGACTATTTGACATAGACTATAATCTTTGTGTTGATTCAAAATGAGTTTGGGGAATATAGTCTAAAACTGTTCAACCGAATGAATTTTGATGAGGGCTTAATTAATGATTTTTGTTTAGAATATGAGCTCAATTGATGATTTTTGTTTAGTTCATGAACCTTATTGATGATTTTGATAGTTTAAATTCTCAATTAACTTTAAAGCCTTAGTTTAGAAAGCCTTATGGCTTAATTTTTTCTATATGAATATGATAATAAACAAAACCTTTTTTATATAAAAAAAAACATGTTAATGTTCGTATAAAAAGGAAAACATGACCATTCATATAGAAAGACATGTTATAACTACTCATAAAAAAACAAATAAATAAACTACAGATAAAAAAAAGATCTTACGAAGGTCTTGTTTGATAAACCACTTAATTGCTTAAATTAAAATGTTAAGCACTTATTTAATTTAAGTGCGTTTGATAACGATTGTTTTTCCATCACTTAAATTAGTTAATTAAGTTTAAAATCACTTATTTTGATAAGTCAAAATATTTAACTTATCATTTTAAGTTAAACATTATCAACTAATATTTTTTTTAAAATTAAATCATTCAATATTTTCAGCATTTATAATATTCAGCACTTAAAATTTGATACTTATTTTTTCAACATTTAATTTTCAGTTTTATCAAACAGTACCTAAATATACAAAATCCAAAAATTTACTCAATACGAAGAAGAGCAAAAATGTATTTTGTAAATTTTATTATTTAAGTCTAAAATTATTTTGTATATCATTATCTAAATTTAAAATTATTCCAAATTATAAACACTAAAAACAAAATTTTGTCATTTTTTTTTATTGAAAGTATATTTGTACTTTCTCAAGCATGTAACAACAAATTTAGAATTTATCTCAATAATATCATTATTTGGCCCACTGGTTTTATAGCTTTTCTCTTTATATCTATTTCTCTCTCTTTTTTATAAACCTTCCATTTATTGTAAACATTGATATTAAATTATTAGTACTTTTTTTGTACATATATTCAATTCTTTAATTTTGTGTTTGTATTTAATTGTATTGAGCTATCACAATCGATTTAATGTACATTATTTATTTATTTATTTATTAGTAGAATAATGTACATTATTTATTATAGTTCAAAATTTAAATGTAATTAGTGTAACTATTAAAACCTTTTACAAAATTATTATTTCATTTAATTCAATTAATAAGATTTAATTCTCTATTAATCACTAGAGTTGGTGAAAGTTAATTTAAATACATAATAACATAATAAATAGAGTGAATGAACGAATTCTGGGGAGAGTAGTGGAAAAATAGTGAAAAATTTATAACTTATCATATCATTGATTTCTAATGTGACAACATGTTAAAAGATTTAGATAATTCTACTTTTATATAGATATAATATAATACTTTGAAGAGTATAAAGTATCAATATTTATAATATTATAAAAAATTATATTAGAAAATATAAAATAATAAAAAGGACTTTGTACAAAATGTGAAATTGTCATGTAATCTTGGTACAATGAACTTATTAATAAATAAAAATGTGTACAACTTTAATTTGCGTCAATTATTTTTAATGAAATAATATGTATCTCAGTTTTTATTGGTTGGACTCATTACATCCGATCCACCATAAAATTTCTCGTAGAAAATTTATATATCTTTTCAGTTTGCATATTATATATTTACGTAGACATCTACCAGGCTAAGTGGTACATGCATAAGTCTTTAACTGATTCAAATAGAAGATATCGGCCTACAATAACATTATAAAAAAATGTAGTGTCAACTATCAAGCTCAGCACTCTAGTGTTCATCCTCTACCAACCTTCATTATGATGCTCCATATGATTGGGATGTTGTGTCTGTTGATTCCCATTAGCATGGCTAAGACGGGAATTATCCTCTCTAGATCCACTCGAAGTGCTTCATAGGCCTTTTGGGTGATTATATTAGCTAAGCTTCATGTGTCAACAATTACCAACCGAATCGTAAATTCTTTATTTGCATCCGCACTATCAAGGCATCCATATGTGTTTGTCTAGGGGCTTTTTCAAGTCGTGGAAGGAATATTTCGACCTGTATTTACACACCTTATCTCTATCTTCGAGGCTACTCTTTCTCTTTGCCCTTCTATATTTAGTAGGTCTTCCAAAAATAATGTTGATTACCTCTACGAGAGGTCGAGTCGAAGGCTGCAAGTCTCTCTAGTCTTGTACAAATTCTTTTGCCATTTTTTTGACAAAGCAATCATGCAATGATGCCATCCCTTTTCAGCCATCTTTTATAATTCTAGGACCAACTATCTGCAATCTTTTGTATCATGTCGTTCACTTTTGTGGAACTCAGGATAGGTGTCATTACTTTGTTCTCCGATACATTAGAGGTTTAGGGCATATTCGATATGTTTCCACACTTTTTAAACCCAATATTCGACCTTTTTCTATGGATCGCTGACTAGTGCAAAGTCCTATTTTGGATGTTCTGTGGTTTTATCTATCTTTCTCCTTCTCTATATGGTGTTGATGCTTTGTGCCTAGTTCCGTTGTCTTGTCCTTAAGTAGTGGGTTAAGATGATGCTCATCCCATTTCACGAAGTCCTAGCCTATTCAATGAGTTTTAGGAATGACCGGGGTCGTTCAGTAATGAGCTCTTTGGATAGATTTTTGCTTCTACAATTAGCAACAATCACATCAACTAACACATCAATGTTAAGGTATTGTACTTGGATGGAAATCGCACGAAAGCTTTCCACCCACTCATGGATGAGTTTAGTTTGATCTTTGACCAAATAGTAGAGATCCTACATGGTCTTATACTCTAGTATAGAAGTTATGAAATGATTAATAAACTTAGTGGACATCTGGTTGAAGCTCCGGATGATCCCGTGGGGAGATATTCATACCAATAAGTCGTTTCTTCCTTTAGTATGGTGGGAAATATCATGCACATGATGACATTTGTGGTCCTAGTAGTTTTTAGTGACCTTCGAAAATTCTTGATATGGACTATCAGATCCCAAATCCATTATCCTCCTTGACCAATGGATACTTGAAGTTGTGGGGCATTGGTTCTTCCAAGATACATGCACATAGGGGGGAAATGGAATCTGTAACCTCCAAGATCTGAGCATTAATCCCTGCATCCATCACTAATTAGGTTGACCATATCCTATTTGTCCATCGAGATTTGAGAGTTTATTTACTTTAAGTAGAGTCTTCTTATGGGAAGAATGACCTCGAGGAGCAACTTTAGTGAGATTCGGACTCCACCAATACTTTGTGATGGGTACACCTTTCTCGGGAAGAGCGAACTTCCTCGGATGACTCTTTCCACCTGCTTTCACTAGAGAGTATACGATTTATAGTACTAATATCGACATTTATGAGTTCTACGCTCTCGCTCCCTAGACCATTTCTTAAGGTCAGCATGCTTCGATGTGTGTAAGACCTCCTCGAGTTCATGAAAATCACAGATGACATGGTGTCCGATAGAACATGTTGTAAACCCGTCATGGCTTGAAAGGTTAATGGCTACCTCTACTGCCTGAAGCTAGGCTTGTACTTGTTGCATCTCGACAACATGTTCCCCTCTTAACTTGTTGATGGTTCCCTGGCTATTTGGTAATGCCTTTGAAGAACTTTCTTCTTTTTATATGAAGTTAGCCTAAACATTCATTCATTTGTTGATCTAACTCAAGGATTATGACTTAAAAATGGATAACCCTCCCATTAGATTCAGCAGCATTATAGGCTCTTACGGAGATTTAGAATTTAGAATAAGGGTCTTTGTTGGGGATTAAGGTAAATGAAGAGCTAGCAGGGGTTGTTGTATCTTTGAGGTGAGTCATGGATGTTGCATTCGAACCATGGTCACCACACCTGTTTGATGTGGAAAAACTTAGGATGGATCTCATAGTCACTGATTTAAATAAGACATAAATTGGTCAAATGATGGGGTCGAGATCTAACAACTTCACTCTAATGCGTAAATTAGCATAGTTTTTGAGGAAGAAGATATGAGACTATTATATTTCTAGGGTTTAATAATGTGAAACCTTGATTGCACAACTTCATTTTCTATTTATAAGGTTTTAGTGATAATTTTAGAAAATATTGGGACATATGTAGTGATGGTATTGGAAGCATGTTGCCTAATGGGGCCATCTCGGTTTGGCCTATACTAACTACAAAACACGCAAATCGAAATATTAGCTTTCAGGGATCAATGTGGCTATAGTCCACGTTAATTCCATGTAATTACTTCTCCATCATTGTTCTTATTGAGAAGGTGTGATTAGTCCATATGACGCATCTGATTAGTTGAATGTTATGATTGTTATTTAAAAATAGTCTTATAATCGAGTTTTATATGGTAAAAGAAGTTGTTACGAAATATTAATTTTGAATATTCTATAACATTTGATTGCTAGGAGAGAGCGTCACATCTTTTCTCAAATCCGAATGATAAAATAGAAAATGATGAAAAACATAGTTCTCATGTTCATGTTTTGTTTTAGAAATGAAGGAAATGAACACAATATACTCCATATTCTTCGGTATTGAAGCTATGTGATATCATGTAAATTGACATCATGTGCATGATGTCATTTCCACCCTACTTGGAATTAAAAGGCCACATGCGGAACTAGCGGTCCAAGTCTAAACGACAGCAACTCAAGTTCAACGATGATAGTCCAAAGACATCTATGAGGCCCAAATCCGGCAAGTGGGATTCTAACCCCTGTTCACAAAAAATCTTCCGGAATCTTATGAAATAAAAGATTTCTCTTAGGATTTGGACTCCTTGAAGCATAAAGAATCCTAGTCCCATAACGATTTCTAAAAATGTGGCAACTTTAAACCTAAAAAACCCTATAAATAAACAAACATGTACAAGTTACGGTACATTAACTACTATTCACAACTAGTTCATACCCTTGATGTAGTCATAAACTGACTTAGGCATCAGAGCGGGCTCTAGTTCCGTCTGACCTATGTTTTATTTTACAGGTTTACGACGTTGGATTACTCCAACGGTATGGACACGTAAGCAATATCAAGTAACCATTTATTACTAAGTAAATTCACCTATCAATTTACAAGTCATTGTATACCAATTTTTCCCCTTTTTCAAAAAAAAAAAAATTATTATTATTCCCTAGGAATATACAGCAAAGCCTAAGAAAATCTGAACCTTCAATATTCATATATAAATATGATCTATAGTTTCATTGAAATAATTATATAGTTGAACCAATAAACAATAGTATTTTTTTTATTTTATTCGATCCAGTATTGCAAAAATTAATTGTTAACTAATTATATAATACTAATAAGTTATGAATCTGAATGACAGAAAAGTGATTGAATAAAAAAAATGAGATTCCTATTAATTTTTAAATTCTGAATAATTCGAATCTTGAATAAATAGATTTGGTAGAAATCGGAACTCTAAATTATATAATTTTGTGCTGGATTTGTTTTTCTCGGCACTTGTTTATTGGATGGGAAAGGTTCTGTTCCTATATCTTCTTGTTTTCAGGTATACCAGACTTCACCTGTTCAACCAGTTCATAAAGTATAAAAAGGTGGTTTCAGCCTCTCTACTTATCATAATTTATGGAATTGACCCTAATCTTTTTTATCTCATCATATTAAACACCTGATCTTATTGAATCAAAGTAATTCAAACAACATGGGTAAGTCACGGACGAGGTTGTACTCTTTAAGATATTTGTGGTACTGAGTCAAATCTGTGAAAGCAGATAATCAGTTGATCGTCTTTCGAATAAAATAGAATTGAACACTATCGTTCCATTATGATATACACGATTTAGAATCGTTCTAATAATCCTAATTAAAAATGAAACTGCTCTCAATTTTGTTATCACTATTTTCTTTGCAGAATTTAGTGTCTTTATGGAAGAGAAAAAGTGAGAGAGCAACATGTAGAGAAGATTAAATCGTGCAGGTTAGAGAAAAGTGCAATTTGTTAAAAAAAAAAAAACAAAAAAAAAAAAAAAACTAGTTCAAACCAATTATGAGCATGTACTTTAATGAGCATGTAGAATTTGCTCATTCACCGTTAGATCTAAGCTTATTAGAATCCTAAGGTGGAGATTCAAAGCATCCTAAGACTTAGATTTAATAAGCTTATATCTAACGGTGAAGGAGCAAATTCACTTGCTTATTAAGGTGCATGTGAAAATTCTTGTTATTTGAAGATTGGTTCAAAAATAATTACCTAGCAATATAAAATATTTAAAAACACCCCTTGCAAACCCAATAACTGAATCCCATACTCCTTCTACTGATTCTACCACTCTAAGCCGCTTTTGACTGTGAATAATTTGGTTTCTTTCAAACCAAATGAAATTAATCTTTCCGTAAAAGAAAGCAAATTCCTGCTTAGATAAGACATAAATAAACCATTCAAAACAATCCAACCCCGTAAGTTTATAAACAGGATAAACCAGATTGGACTACCTCCGATATGATCTTGTATCTGGGCAAAATTTAAACAGGTGAATCAAAGTTTCTGAATGTGATTCACAAAAACAGCAACGACCATCCAAATTAATTCCTTTCATAAAAAGATTATTAAAACTTGATAGAATGTTGTTAGCCGCATTCCAAACAGTGTGAATGAATTTTGCTGGAGCATTAGGTGCAGCCAAATTTGAAATATAGGTCATTGCACGACAAGCAACTTTATAACCCGATCTAACCAAATATTCTCATTTTTATTATATCATTTTTTTCATAAAAAAATCAAATATTTACTTTTGAGACTTAAATAACTTAATTTATGAAAATTAAAAAAAAATGTAAAAATGCTATAATTTTTAAAAAATTAGCGTTGAACTTATAGAAAATTAAATATATTCAATTTTTTTCACGTTTGACACTTTTAATTTTTTAACCAACACACCAAACGAAGAAGTTTTATCGTACTGAAGGCTAAAAAAAATTTGCTTTTTAAAAATTTACCCCAACCGTATGGCTAAAATTAGCCCCCCAATATAAATTTATGGTTCCGCTACTGCGACCGACCGTGTATGGTGGTCAACATCATATCAGCCTTCTCTCTTCAACAACTCCAAGAGTATGAGACATCAACTTATAAACCTTTCTTAATAAGTTTTCTATGTGATATTTTTAAACATTTTTTTTACCCTGTATAAGACTCTAGAAGGTATATATAAAGCTTTAGACATTTAGGCATGGTTCGAAACGTAGGCTGTCTGGACAGTCTAGGTTCCGTTTAGGCACTCGAAATTGAGAATCCGTCGCGATTTTCTCCAATTAGTCCCTTTATGCGTTTTATTTACTCCTTGATGTCTCATACTCTTGGAGTAAAAATGCTATAATTTTTAAAAAATTAGCGTTGAACTTATAGAAAATTAAATATATTCAATTTTTTTCACGTTTGACACTTTTAATTTTTTAACCAACACACCAAACGAAGAAGTTTTATCGTACTGAAGGCTAAAAAAAATTTGCTTTTTAAAAATTTACCCCAACCGTATGGCTAAAATTAGCCCCCCAATATAAATTTATGGTTCCGCTACTGCGACCGACCGTGTATGGTGGTCAACATCATATCAGCCTTCTCTCTTCAACAACTCCAAGAGTATGAGACATCAACTTATAAACCTTTCTTAATAAGTTTTCTATGTGATATTTTTAAACATTTTTTTTACCCTGTATAAGACTCTAGAAGGTATATATAAAGCTTTAGACATTTAGGCATGGTTCGAAACGTAGGCTGTCTGGACAGTCTAGGTTCCGTTTAGGCACTCGAAATTGAGAATCCGTCGCGATTTTCTCCAATTAGTCCCTTTATGCGTTTTATTTACTCCTAGATGATTTTTAGTCATTTTGCCTCCGCCTAGACTGCCTAGGCACCGCCTAAGCGACAATAAATAAAAGTATTTTTTATTGTGAATTTTTTTTATTTATTATAATTTAATTTTAAGTTGTTGAAATGTTGATATTTGCACATTTTTAAAGATATGTGTTACAAATATACATGTTTTTTATATTAAATAATTTTATATTATTATTTTTAGATAGTATAATACATATTTTAATTGAATTTATATAATAATTTATTGATCAACAAATAAAAAATACAAAAACACAAATCTGATTAATCTCCGATTAATTCCGACTAATCCCTGATTAATCTCATGTCCGCTTGACATTTCAAAGCAGTGTTTAAAAAAAATTACAACCATGCATTTAGGGGTGTTTGTTTTAACTTTTTGAAGCAGTGTTTAACATTTCACTCCAAACCGCAGGAAATACAGTGTTTGGTTAGATTTATATAACAGCAACGTTTAACTTTTTTTTTTTTGTAGAAACTTCAGCGTTTTGGAATTTTCACAAAAAAAACTCAAAATATAATCTTTTTTATAAAAAGTTTGTATATATTTGATGTTTCCAAAAATTATCCTTCTACCCTTATTCAATAAAATTATTATTTAGTTATTTGATCTGTTTTTTAATAATTTGCATTGTTCTTTTATTAAGTAAATTCCAAATATAATCATGTGGTTTCACCAATTTACAAATGGTGTTTGTGGTATTTTTATTGCTAAAAGAGGACTAAGGTCAGCAAACTGAATTTTTTTTAAGTTGACACCATCAATTTTGACCGTTAATAAACCTCAAATTAGGAAATTCTAAAAATTAAATTTGTTTAGTATTATATTTACTATGGAACTACATTTTTTATTTTCAAAATTTATAATTTTTAGAGTTTTTTCTATCTAAATATGCGCTTTCTTTCTCCTAATGAAAATGCACCCCAATCCTCTTTTTGTAAAAAAATATATATATATATATCCTATTGACCTTTTCTATTTTTATAATTTATTTATTAATTAATTTAAAATATATCCTATTAGACATTTTACATACTAAATAACGGTAACAACTAATCGTATTTTTTTATCAAGTACTAATAATTAATCAGTTAATAAAACTAACAATAATAGTAAACTATAACAATTATCAACTAACAGCCGAAGCAAATAAATAGACAGTCTATTTTCAAACTTCAACAAAGCCCAACATCCCATTTTACGAATTAAAAAATGGGTCAAATACATGAATATCATAATTAAGTATAAAATTACAACTAAGTCATATCACCAAACTTAATTCTTAATATGTCATTATTCTCTATATATTATGATTTTACACCATAATTTAAAAATTCTAGACTCAAATTCATAAATCATAAATCCTAAAAAATATATTTTAGACTTCTAATTTATAAATTAAAATCCTTAAAGTATATTAAAAGTACTGATTTTACTAGTTTGACATAATCCAAAATTATGATTTGATATAGTTGTAAATAGTTTTTCAAAGATGAATTTCTATGTAATTTTCCTTGTCTGAATTTGGCCCAATAAGAGTCCGTTCGATATCTTTTACTAATATCTGTTTGGGTTGGCCCTACACATTAATTAATTTTAAGTTTCAACTTCACATGAATTTCAAAATCTAAATTCACCCGACAATTTTAGGCATTTTCTAACATAGAAAATGATAAAGTTTTGTTCACAATATTTTACGGTGCTGAAGTTAAGTGTCGTTTAATAAAACTGAAAATTAAGTGCTGAAAAAATAAGTACTGAATTTTAAGTGTTGAATATTATAAGTGCTGAAATTATTAAATGATATAAGTGTGATAAATATTAAAAATAAGTGATGAATATTAAAATATTAGTTGATAATGCTTAACTTAAAATTTTAAGTTAAATATTTTGACTTAACAGAATAAGTGATATGTAGCTTAATTGAATAATTTAAGTGGTTAATAAAAAATCATTATCAAACACATTTAAATTAAAAAAAGTGCTTAACCTATTAATTTAAATGATTTTTATTGTTATCAAACAGGGTCTTAGTCTTTAACTACTTTCAGGGCTTTTATAGGAAAAAAAAAAAAACTATTTCAGTGCTAAAAATAGACCCAGTCCATATGAAAAACAAAATTTTGCTCCAGCACAAATCATAACTAAGCCCTTTTTCTTTTGAAAAAAAAAACATAATACATTATAAGTTTTTTGAACTTGTCTAAAATAGTAAATTGATTCTTTGGACTTTGCAGATATCTCATAAGCTCCTTAAATTTGCTTATTGCGTATCACCACCTCCTTAAACTTGTCCATAAAAATAGATTAGCTCCGAACTTTGCAAGTGTCTCACCAATTCCCTAAACTTGCTTATTCTGTAACAACTAAATACAAAATATTATTAAATCTAAATTCTAAAAATATGTCTTCATCCATTCGAGAGGTAATTTTTTCGCTTCTCCTACCTTTCAACCTATTATAAGATTTAGTGTTGCAGGTTCGAGAGATTGAATTGATGAGGATCGAGAGTTAGTATTATGGTTTTTGTATTTAATTGTTACAGAATAAGCAAGTTTGGAACACTTGCAAAGTTTAAGGAGCTAATCTATTTTTGTGGACAAGTTTAGGGAGCTGGTGATACGAAATAAGCAAATTTAAAGAGCTGGTGAGACACTTATAAAGTTTAAAGAGTCAATCTACTATTTTAGACACATGAAACTCGTGATGTATTAAGGAAAAAAAAAATACAAAACAAAGATGCTGAATCATCCAGTTTCCAACAACCCTATAAGAAGTGGTTTAGATTATGTTACTCCATGTTGAAAATTTTAAAGAGTAAAATTTTCCATTTTCTAAAAAAAAAAAAAAAAAAAAAAATTTATAGGCAATATAGCCCAAGGTCTTTCTAATAATAAAGGTATAATACCCATTTGGCTCTCCAAACTAAAGCTCTAAAGTCAATCAGGACCTTAAACTATCAAAATCATCAATCAGATCCTTAAACTAAACAAAAATCATCAATTGAATCCTTATTCTAAACAAAAATCATCAATTGAGGCCTCGCCAAACTTCATTCGGTTGAATAGTTTCAAACCCTCTTTTCCCAAACCCATTTTTAACCAACACATATATTATTATAGTCTATATCAAAATCACAGTTTCTGATTTTAGGATATGATAGAGACTTACTTGATGATTTTTGCTTAGTTCAGGGATCTGATTGATTATTTTGATAGTTTAGGACCGTAATTAACTTTGAAGCTTTAGTTTGGAGACTCAAATGGATGTAATGCCCAATAATAAACAATCTAACAATTTTTGCAAGTTATAAGTTGACCATTTTCTATACAATAACATGATTTAATCTGATTGACACGTTTAACACAACTATTGTTTTTCTTAAATTTATACCATATATAGTCATAACTAACAAACATATAGATAACACAAACACAATTCTAACATAATAACCCGAATTGTCACCCTCACCGTAAATTCGTGTTTGTGACCTTTAAGCAGAAGCTGCCATTATTCCACAACCCATTTGGCAAAATAAGCATTCTAGCTAGCAACTCCATTAACAGAGCACCAATTTTACTAGCAGATTGCAGAGAACTCACAAAAGGAAACCAGAGTTGCAATATTTCAAACACCACAAATCCATAATCATGTTTAACTTTCTGGTATGTAATTTCTGCAAACATCGAACAGTAAGAATCATCTTTTTACCATGATTGATGACAATTATGTCATTAGTATAAGCCTTGTTCTTCTGGGAATCAATCCTCAATATCTAACTACTAAAACAATCCTAACAATACAGTACTATAAAACCGCCATTTTTTTAACAATCGAATGCACGGTAGGCGGAGAATAGCAGTTCGGAAAGACTAACTTTACAGATGCATTTGATCATAACCATATCCAATTTATCAATTTCATACATATCCCATGGCAATTGTCATCCTTAGTGAAAGAAAAATAAAGTATAAGGTTATAAGACCGACACCTAATGTCTTGCTCGGGCGCATATCTTTATGAGGAAGCATAACGAGTGCCCAGATTAATCCAGCTGTGAGAAACCCCATAGTGTAAAACAAGCTACTGTCTTTGGGAACTATGTATACACCATTGCTTTCTGACCAGGCTCCGAGAAGCATTGAGATCCCCAATCCGACAAGTGTGTTGAACATAGGACCTGCATAACATCCGGAGAAGGCAATCTGCAAACTGTCACCACCATTAATCGCGAGTGCAATGTTCGACACTAAATCACCCATCGAGTTTCCCCATGCTAATACAGTTAATCCGAGGATTGATGGATTAATACCCAAGACCACGCCAAATGCTACTAGTAAAGCAACGAGCTCGTTAGCTATCATGTAGAACCACACAATACTCATCACAAATCCCCCCAAAACCCAGGCCACCAAGAATTTTTGAGGTGGGTGATTAGGCAACGTATAGCGGTATGCAAGAAAACCAAGTGTGCAACCAACAATGACCCCCAGAAAATACACTGCAATTCTACTTTGAGGTCCCACGTCGTCCTGGCCGTTCCACAGAAATGCCAAGAGAATAGGCGAGATTGCAGCACTGGCTACAGCATATGGTTTTGACCATGTTTCTTCATCAACTAATGGGATTGTTAACCTTCTTGGTATTGTCAATGGCATCTCAATTAGTGAAAACAATTGGGAATATGAGAACGACGGGCTATTCACATCGAATTCCCCATCAATCCAGCCCCAAGGAGGCCGTTCGTCATCTTGCGAATTGGCTTTAGATGAGTGATTGGAGTATATTGCCACATTTGATGCCCACATCCATGATGGTAAGGAAGCAGGTAGATGCGGTACATCACTGTCACTCTCAACATCTAGCAGAGAACTGTAAACATTCGAATCATCTCCGTAACTTCCTCGTACAGGAATCAATGGCGTTATAACATCCAGTTTAAACATACGTTTATGTTTCCTAAAGATCTCACCAGCAGCAACAGAAATCCCATAAACTACATAAATCAAGACAAATGCAATTGCCCCTCCAACGCTCACCTTTCCAATCATCAAAATCACCGCCAAAGACAATATCGTAAAGAGAAAGAAACAGATATCTCTAATGAAGCATTTCTTATCAACCTGAACTCCCTTCTCTGCTACACATAATGAAACCGCCCCAACAACAATGCACGTAACAAAAACTGCACCACCCAACACACTATTAAGACCCACATCTCCTGCATCCTTGCCAACAAAGGCAGCGATGCTAGCGAAGACATCTGGTGCTCCATTTCCGAGAGGAAGGAGGGCAACACCAGCCACGGAAGGAGGCAGCTTCAAAAGATTAGACAACTTCTCCAATGAGCAACAAAAGTAGTCTGCCGCAGTATTCCCCAATAAATAAAACAAAGCCAGGAGCCAAATACCCAATATTAAACAGGCCAATACTTTAAAATCACCAAAATCGCAGTATAAAAATTTGATATAATCAAAGAATCCACCAGATGAACAGGCTGGGTTTGCTTTCAAGTACTCGCATGAGTTAGCATAACCCTTATGATCAATCAAATTACCACAAATTGCAGGATTTTGCACCCTCGCATCGTTTTGATCAGTAGTCGCATTGGCTGAAGATGATGAATTAGCAACGAATTCCATCATTTGCCTATGAATTGCAGTAACACGGCTTGACCCGTTATCAAAAGCAGCTCCCAGGGTTGAATTTTGAGCAGCATAAGGGTCTCTAGAGATATCTAACCGGTTATAGAATAAAAACAATAGGATAATACTACATACTCCATTAAAAACCCCTTTCAATTGGGAATTTTTAGAACTGTACAAGCTACGGAACAACTTCATCTCCGAAAATTCACTCCACGAATTCTCAACAATTCACAATATCAATACCGCTAAGCATCCAAAAAAATCGAAGCACGCATATTAAAGGCCTAGGGTTTCATTATTAAGCAATGAAACCCTAGATTTCAAGCAGAGTTGATTCTTTACCCAGAATAGGAGCCTAGCAGTAAAAGGAAATTGGTAAATTGAAGACCTTACCGCTTAATTGGCAAAGATGAACTGCTTTCGGGCAATGATCACACAGTGTGAGGATTGGGAGCTCCAATCGAGTAAAAACTAGGGATAATTTTTATATTGATTTTGAATTTGCAGGATTCTTATCTTTTCTGCCTTCCCGTTGATCTTTGTCTTTGATTGTCTTTACCCGTCGGTCTGGGTTTGTTGGGTCCGACGTACCAGAAAATCGGTATTATTTAGTGCACGTGCTGGGCTTCGGGGGCAAAGATCTATTAATTAAAACAAAAATATAAAGGAAAAAAACATCAATGTCAATATGGGTCATGACTTGCTAATACGACCCACGTAACCCGCAACTTAAATGAATTAGGATTGATGGGTCGCGTAGCCCGCAACTTAAACGAATTAGGATTGAGTCTTAATGGATTTGAGTGATAAACGGGTCAAATGGGTAGACTCACTTAATTCGTTTATGAAACATGTCGGGTTGCGGGTTGACTTGCGAATTAATTGTAACCCGTGTAATTTTAACCGTATTGGTGGGTCGTGTCGATCCAACCCGAGAACTCATTTAACCCAACCCATATAACTCGTTTAACCCGTATATGCTTGTAAATATTATATATTATTATGGACAAGATACAATCTGGCTTTATTTTAAGATTTTTTTTTTACTTGTGTTTGAGTTTATTTTGATATTTGTTGAATATTATACATTTTAATTAACATTTTATGTTTATGTATTGGATTTTTGTTATAATGGGTTAACGAGTCATACAACACATTTAAGAGATTTTGATATATAATATGTTAATAGGCCAAACGAGTTATGTTAATTTTTTAGTCATATTTTATTTGTTTACGTAAAGAAGTTATCTAGGTCAAACCCGTTTAATAAACGGATCATATCGTGTCAACCCGTTTATTAAACGGGTCGTGTTAGGGTTAACCTAAACGGGTCATCTGAGTAGGTCGATATGACCTGTTTACGACCCGCGAACCCATATTAACACCCCTAATTAAGTTCCTCATCTTTCATTTTTTTATTAAGTGCTTGATTTTTTATTTGGAATTTCTAATTATTTATTTTTAATCCTCCATGGAGTTCCATGAGAACACATCCTCAAAACTCAGTAGGGTTATATATATGACTTCTTTCAAGGAATTGGGAAGTTGTATGCCCATTTTCAGCTATCGATTGTCCGTGATTTGGAATGGTACATACCTTTTAATGGAGATGTGAGAATTTGTGTTGACCTTCGAAGATCGGACGTCGCATGTGCAGGGAACGATCCATATGAACATTTTGAAGTCCAAGTTAGTATTGATTCTAGAAAGAGAGAGTCTTAAGTGGGGAGAGAGAAAGTAAGCAGACCTTCTTATTGGAAATTGAAGGTCTTTATATAGAATTGTCTGATTGGATCGAGTCTGCTCCATGGGTATAGACTTGGGTGTATTGATGAGCCTTCATGAGTGATAAAAGAAGTTTTTTCTACATTGGCTAGGTCCATGGGGATTTGTTGGAAACCCGCGATGGCATCAAATTGAGACAATTTTTTTGACCAACTGTCTAGTCGGCGAGCTAATCGATATTTAGCAGAGAATAACAACCTTTCGAGCAAGCTTTTATTAACATTTGTGAAGTCGACACACATTCAATAGTTTATGTTGCTTTTTTTTACAAGTACTACATTAGAGTGTCAATCCTGATAGTGTACTTCTCTAATAAACTTAACTTATAGGAGCTTGCTGATCTCCGTCTTGATTGCCTATTGCTTGTCCTTGGCGTAAAGCTGCTTCGTTTGTTTGACTGCGGTATGAGCTGAGTCGATATATAGTTGGTGGGTGGCATGCTCGGGGGAAACTCCTGTTATATCTGCTCCATATTAACGCCCCTGCATTCTCGCTCAGGACGTCTTCGATGGAGGCTTCCAACTCAACTAAGAGCTGGGTACCAATTTTCAGCGCACACTGGTCTATGGCAAGGAAGTCGAGTACCGGCTCGATAGTTTGGGGGTTGTAACCTCACATGTAGGGGTGTAAATGAGCCGAACCGAACCTTAGGTAGGTTCGGTATTGGCTCGTTAATATCTAGAGTCGAGCCCTCTCGAACCGAGCTTTGACGAGCTTTGACCGAGCCGAGATTCTAACGAGCTTTAACCAAATTCATCATACATGCATAGAATAAGTAGCGTAGAAAACAAAAAGGCTTTATAACATACTTCATATGAGTTTAAAATATTTATAAAGAAAAACAATCATGCTATTATCGAGATTCCAGAATAGTAGATGATACTTGTTGTCGGAAAACACAAACTCGGAGAAATTTTTCAAATAATGAAATATATATTAAAGTTTGTAATGTATTTTGTTCCTTATCAAAACCTAATTGCCTAACTAAAGACTCGCATATTTAAGTTTTTTTGTATCATTTTTTTATGGGTTAAATCTTATGAATTATGATGAAAACTAATAATAACCAATGAAATATATATATATATATAATGAAATAATATAGTAATTAAAAATAATCGAGCCTGCTCGCGAGCTTTCAAGCCGAACCTGAGGAAAGTCGGACTCAGCTTGTTAGTACTCGAGCCGATCCTAAACGCGAGTCGAGCTTTGATCGAGCTTTCACCAATCCGAGCTCGAATAGTTTGCTAACTACCAAGGCCCATTCGTGGGTGGCGACTCTTCCATACTCCGAGCTCTGGCCCTGCCGAGCAGCTTGATTCCATGATTGGTTGCTTTCGGCGCCAATCATAGCATCTGTCGTCAACGGTGTCCACCCCCCGGGTCTTCCGGGCGAGGGCGCGGCACCTACAACTGCTTTTGGGGTGTTTTCCAGATCCCTGTTGAGATGTTTGGGCTGGTAATCTCGCCATGTCCTACGAGGACCTTCTGCAAGGGGGTTTCTCGAGTGGTCAATCTAAGAGAAAGGGCATGAAGGTTGTCTAAGTAGGATCCAGGCTCACCGCACCAAATGTTGGTCTAGCCCAAGTGCTCGATTGTTGACTTGATCTAAAGAGGTTGACTTGCACTAGGATGGGCCCTAGGGTACATTCCGATGCTATAGTCAGTATCATTATAAGAAAAATTATTGTAAGAGAATGTAAATATGTCCTTAAAAGGAGAAAGTTACCTTATTGTTAGTGAGGCGGTGGTGTGAAGGTCGATGAGGCACCTAGATGATGTGCTTTTGAGATTCATATATATGAGAGATCAGGTGTGACACATTTCTTATGGTGTGACAAGCCTTATTGTGTGACAATGACCAATTTTGTAATTAACCAAAAGGAGGTGGTAAATTTGTAAATAAAAGGAAAGAGAAAATTGTTTTATTTCTTTTCTTTAAAATACATTTTCCCGACATCTCTAACATCGTTTTTTGAAAATTTTTATACTATTAGACTCGTCTAAATTAGACGGTCATTTTAAGATCCCTGAAGCTCAAGTAAAAAAATTTCCGGTGAACGGAATCCGGGTGGACGTTTTCCGGCGAGAAAAAAGTGCTCAGAAAATTCTCAAAACATTCCAGAAAATGTAAAACATTATTCTGAGAAACTTTAATTCTTGACTCAAAATGAGATTCCTTACGGTTAAGTCCCAAATCAACGGAATCCGGCGGTTAGATGGACGTTTTCCGATAAAAAAAATCCGAAAGTGCCCAGAAAATTCTCAAACAATTCCAGAAAATGTAAAACATTATTTGGAGAAACTTTAATACTTGAGTCGAAGTAGTATTTCTTACGTTTTTGTCCCAATAAAACTTTTTCCTTAATTTTATCCATTTTACATCCTTCAACAATTTCTTGGGTCAAAACATAAGCAATCCTGCTTCGGCCCAAGAATTAAAGTTTCTTATAATAATATTTTAGATTTTCTGGAATTTTGTGAGAATTTTCTGGGCACTTTTTTTCTCGCCAGAAAACGTCCACCCGGATTCCGTTCACCGGAATTTTTTTTATTTGAGCTTGATGGATCTTAAAATGACCGTCTAATTTAGACGAGTCTAATAGTATAAAATTTTTCAAAAAACGAGGTTAGAAATATTGGAAAATGTATTTTAAAGAAAAGAAATAAAACATTTTTCTGTTAGAACAATATAAGTATTATGTTGGAACAAATGGTACACTGATTTGGAACAATGTAAGTTGGACAAAAAACGTGCCCAGAAAATTATCAAAAAATTTCAAAACATGTAAAACATTATTTTAAGAAACTTTAATTCTTGGCTCAAATTGAGATTCCTTATAGTTTTGACCCAATAAATTGTTGAAGCATGTAAAATTGATAAAATTAAGCAACAAGTTTTATTGGGATTAAACCATAAGAAATCCCGTTTGGACCCAAGAATTAAAATTTCTTAGAATAATGTTTTACATTTTTTGAAATTTTTTGAGAATTTTCTGGGCACGTTTTTTTCTCGCCAGAAAACGCCCACCCGAATTCCGTTCACGGAATTGTTTTCTTGAACTTCAGGAATCTTAAAATGACCGTCTAATTTAGACGAGTCTAATTAGACCTGGCAATTATCGTGTTCGAGTCGTGTTCGTGTCGTGTCATTTCGGGTTCGTGTCAAAAAGAGTAAACCCAAACCCAACCCAAAAACTTTCGTGTCAAAGTCGTGTTAACCTGTTCGGGTTAGTGTCGATTTCGTGTCGTGTTTTCGGGTTACATGTAATTTTGTTATGCATATATATTAATAATAACTCTTAAAAATATAAGAAGATATGGTACTGTTTTTAAACATTTTATATCATTTTTAGATTAGTATGTTAACAATAATTATCGAAAAGTTCGATAATACCATGTTAGAGGGTCATGTAATGTGTTTATAACAATTTAGGAAATTCAAATCAATATTTGCAATTAATAATTATAATTTTATTATCTTTATTAATAAAGTGACATAAAAAAAAACACTAGAGAATATAACAATAATTTTCAATATCCGTGTCATTTCGTGTCGTTTTCGGGTTCACTTATCAACACTAACCCAATCCAAAAATTAGCGTGTCAGTTTCGTGTCAACCCAAAAATGACCTATTACCTATTTAGCTCAACACTAACACTAAAAATCTGTGTCGTGTTCGTGTCGTGTAATCGGGTCGTGTGTCATTTTGCCACCTCTAAGTCTAATAGTATAAAAATTTTCGAAAAACGAGGTTAGAAATATCGAAAAAATGTATTTTAAAGAAAAGAAATAAAATAATTTTCTGTTAGAACAATATAAGTATTATGTTGGAACAAATGGTACACTGATTTGGAACAATGAAACTAGGACAAAAAACGTGTCTAGAAAATTATCAAAAAATTCTAAAACATTTAAAACATCATTTTAAGAAACTTTAATTAGATTCCTTACAGTTTTGACCCAACAAATTGTTGAAGCATGTAAAATGGATAAAATTAAGAAAAAAGTTTTATTGGTACTAAATCGTAAGAAATCCGGCTTCGACCAAAGAATTAAAGTTTCTTAGAATAATGTTTTACATTTTCTGAATTTTTTTGAGAATTTTCTGGACACTTTGTTTCTCGCCAGAAAACGTCCACCCGGATTCCGTTCACCGGAATTTTTTTTACTTGAACTTCAGGGATCTTAAAAGGACCGTCTAATTTAGACGAGTCTAATAGTATAAAAATTTTCGAAAAACGATGTTAGAGATGTCGAGAAAATGTATTTTAAAAAAAAGAAATAAAACAATTTTCTATATCCTCTCTTTCCTTTTATTTACAAATTTGCCACCTTGCCCTTTTCAATTATCATCAAAACTACGTAGTTTTGTTATGTCACACAATAAGCTCTTTGTCACACCCTAACCCATTGTCACACTGGATCTCACCCCTATATATATATATATATATATATATATAATTGTTTATGAAAAAATGAATAAATATTTTTTTGTGAATTATATGAAATAATAAGTATTATTGAAAATAAAGCGAGATGTAGAGATTTTTTTATTAAAATTTGTTGAGTTTGGTCCAGTTTCTCAATGTTTGACTCATTCTGAAAATGTTGACCTATGATAGGGTGGGTCTTGGGATAAACTATAATGCTAAAATTAGTCTTTTTGGATATAAAAGTGGAAATTATATGATATCATAATAATGAAGATAGAGGGAGAGAGTAAATTAATCTTATTTTATAGGTTTCGAAGGATGCATAAGTACCCCTGGATCTGGCGATGGAATGTCTTGGTGATTTAGGTCTTTAGACTTCTTCTTCTTGTTGAAACACCTTTCCACAAGATTTTGATTTGACAAAATCATTTAAGTTAATCCATGATTAAGGGATAATTAAATTTAAGTGCTTTGATTTAATTGTACTAATATGTTTGTTCAATGTTGAGTATAAATATAAATAGAAATAGAAATAAAAAGTAAGACAGGACAAAGCCAGCATAAGATCACAACACAAGCTGAGTAGAGTGGAACTCAGCATAACAAAAGATAAGTCATCTTCGGAACAGAAGCTTAGAAATCAAAAAGCTGAGTGGAGTGAAACTCAGTATCAAGAATAGAAGAGTCTTCGAACTAAGTCTTGCAGAACCAAGCTGACCATGGAAGCTGATTAAAAGAGAACTCAGTATCTGGATTAACAACAATCAGAAGACAACGAATAACAAAATCATGCCAAGTGATCTTCAGGACAGCACCAAACATCCGTTAGCTAAAAGACAAGTCCGACAACTGTCTGAACCAATAATAGGAACCTCGGAATTATGCACAAAAATGATTTCGAGACGCATGGGTCAAACGTCCGTTAGCTAAAAGACGAAATCTGAACAAGAAGACAAAGCTGAAAGAAAAGGACAAGCCTGACACCTGAGGAAATCAGACGACAGGATTGGCCTGCAAACCTGAAGCTGACCAGAGCCTTGTCTCCCAAAAGAGCCGTTTTGGATTCAATGGGCAAATCAAATTCAAATGATTTGATCTTCAAATTGCAACTATAAAGAGACAAGTAAACCTCTTGGAACATTGCCGATTCACAGAAAATACAAGTGAGAAAAATACAAGCAAAAAGCACATCAAAACAAAAGAGATCTTACACCAACTTTTCTATTCTGTGTAAAAGCTAGAGTGATCTTGTAATCATCTAAAGTGTTCTTCATTCGAAAAGAACAATTTGTATCAATTGTAAATTGAGAGTGTTGTGCTGAGTGTTTGGTTGTAAATACTCAATGGTAGAGAAACCTAAGTGTTCGGTTATAGCACTTAGTAGGAGTTTAGTAGACGAATAGAGGAAGGTACTCTTGCATATTCAACTACCTTGTAAACGGTTTGTGCTCTACCTTTAAAGAGCTCAGTATTGGATTTCAAAAGCCCGGAAGGACTCTGGGGACTGGACGTAGGCGAAGAGGCCGAACCAGGATAAGTCGTGCTGAGTAATCTCTAACTCTCTCAATATATATATATATATCTGTATGTGTTGCTTGTTATATTTACTCAGCATATAAATTGTCTAAATTGATATTGAGTAAATAAGAGTGCTGAGTTGAAAGCTGACCACAAAAGTGTCAATTCCCAACTCATATGCTAAATAGCTCTAGTCAATATCTGGCTAAAGCTATCTTACGCTACAATAGGCTGTGCTGACCAAAGCTGAGTTATTCAACTCAAAGAAAATATATTAAGTCATCTTAATTAAAATCGAAAAAGTTACATTAGTTCCTAACCCCCCCCCCCCTTGGAACTAATCACACGGGACCAACAAGTGGTATCAGAGCTAAATAGCTCACTATTCAAAGATTTAACAATCTTGAGCTGATCCCGATAAATGGCTGAGAACAGCACTCGTTTCCTTCCCGGGAACCAAACAACACAGATACTCCCAGAGGGATTATCAATTAGTCGGCCTCCCTTATTCTTTGGATCCAATTGTACATTCTAGAAGAATAGGATGAAGAACTTTATGAAAGCCACAAACATGAGTGCTTGGCTTGCAATAGTTCAAGGCCCATATGTGCCATATAAAACTGTTAACAATGAGAAAGTTGTTAAGAGTGAAACTGAGTGGTCAGAAGATGACCTTAAAAAATTACAAAACAATGCTTCGGCTATCAATATGCTTCACTGTGCATTAGATGCTGCAGAATACAATAAGATTTCAGGTTGCGAGTCAGCACAGGAGATTTGGAAAAAGCTTGAAGTAACCTACGAAGGTACAAGCAAGGTTAAGGAGTCAAAGGTGAATCAACATATGAGATTATACGAGCTGTTCGAGATGAACGACGATGAGGACATCTCAGGGATGAATGCCAGATTCACCAACATCATAAATGAACTAAAGAGGCTCGGCAAGAACTTCACCGAAGAAGAGCAGGTGAAGAAAATCCTAAGAAGCTTACCAAAGATTTGGCAAGCTAAGAAAACTGCCGCGGAGGAAGCTCAAGACTTGACCATATATAAATATGACGAGCTGATCGGATCTCTACTGACTCATGAGATCTCTATGAAAAAATTTGAAGCCAATGAAAAGTCAGAAGACAAGAAACAAAAATCACTTGTCATGAAAGCTGACTCAACTGAAGCTGACTTATCAGATGATGAGGAAATGGCCATGTTCACGAGAAAGATGAAGAAGCTGTTCAGAAAGAATGAAAAGAACAGCAAGAGGTCATTCAGAAGAGGTGATAGGTACAAAGCTGAGTCTAGTGACAAATACAAAAAGGACAACTCCAAGCCTGTCACATGCTTTGAGTGCCATCAAACTGGGCATATTAAGTCAAGCTGCCCTAATCTAAAGAAAGACAAGAAAGGAAGCAAAAAGGCGATGGTGGCCACATGGAGTGACAGTGACGACTCAACATCGTCAGAAGTTGAAGCCACTGAATCGGCAAACATATGCTTCATGACCGATGACGCTGCTGACCACACTCAATCTGAGCATGCTGACCTCTCTGAAGAATCTGACCAGGAGGAATATTCAAATGAGGTAACATCCTTACACTTGCTTAGAAAAGAAATGATTAACGCACTGAGTGATTTATATACACTAACTAAAAAGTGTAATAAGAAAATAAAGGCACTCAACAGGCGGTGTGACGAGATTGAAGAGGTCAAACTAAGTGACCTCTGATATCTTCTCTAAGACAACTCAACTTTGCATAGCAACATGGAAATTATGCACAAGTTTGTCTCCGAGGTCCAATTAGATTCAAAGAAACTGAGAAAGGATGTCACAAACCTTCAGAACCAAATGAAAGGTTCAAACAAATCCCATGCTGAGTACTCAGGTACTAGTCAGCATAGACAGTTCACTCAATGTGACTGTTGTGGGAAAATGGGACACACAAGAGATGTGTGTTGGTATAACAAGCGGATTGTCCAATGTGACTTCTGCGGAAAGAAAGGACATACCACTAAGGTATGTTGGCATGCTCATCACAATGGTGCTGACCAAAAACAAAGTCACCCCAAGAGGGTTACATTCTGTGACTTCTGTGGTAAAGCTGGCCACACAATAAAAGTATGCCGTCACAAGTTAAAATATGACTTTGCACCTGTTTATGCTAACAAACGAGGACCCAAAAAGAATTGGGTACCTAAAGATGAATGATTAAAAATGCAGGTGAGCCTGAGGTGCGTGGAGAAGTCAAAACTGTGGTATATTGACAGCGCATGCTCGAGGCATATGACTGGTGATGAAACTCAGTTCCTCACACTTGAACTTAAATGAGGTGGAAACCTAAGCTTTGGAGACAATAAGAAGGGTAAGATAGTAGGATCAGGTACTATCGAAAGTAACCCCACCATTGAGTCAGTCTCCTTAGTTAAGGGTCTCAAATATAACCTATAGAGCGTAGCTCAGCTTTGTGATAGCGGTAGACTGGTTATATTTGATGCTACTCAGTGTCGGATACTCGAGGGTAAAACAAACAAATTGATTTTAACTGCCCTTCGTGTTGACAATGTATATATGTTGAGTTTAGAAAAACAATTTTCCAAAAATATATGCTTAGTGTCTAAAGAGGATAACTCCTAGCTATGGCATAGGAGACTTGGTCATGTAAGCATGGACCTCCTAGCCAAATTAGCTAGAAAGTAACTAGTTGAGGGATTGCCCAAATTAAAATTTGAAAAAGATCAATTATGTAATGCGTGTCAGCAAGGCAAACAAACGAAAAAGTCTTTTCAAAGTAAAAACATTGTCTCAACCAAGAGACCATTGGAATTACTACATATGGACCTTTTCGGACCTGTCCAGCCACCAAGCTTGGGCGGTAAGAAATTCTCCTTAGTCATTGTAGATGATTTCTCTCGGTACACTTGGATCATCTTGCTGAGTAGCAAGGATGAAACATTTGAGATGTTCACCACATTGATTAAAAAGCTTGAAAATGACAAAGACCTAAAAGTTGCTCATATTAGAAGCGACAATGGTGGAGAATTCAAAAACCAACAGTTTGATGAATTCTGTGAAGCTGGTGGTATTGACCACAATTTCTCTGCTCCTAGAATGCGTCAACAAAATGGGGTTGTTGAAAGGAAGAACAGAACAATTGTCGAAATTGCTAGGACAATGCTGAGTGAAAATAGGCTTCTAAAGTATTTTTGGGGTGAAGCTGTCCACACAGCTTGCTACATACTCAATAGGGCTTTAGTTAGACCTATTCTTAAGAAAACCCCATACGAACTTTGGAAAGGACGAAAGCCCAACATTGGCTACTTTCGTGCCTTTGGGTGTAAATGTTTTATACTCAATACAAAAGATAACCTTGCAAAATTTGATGCTAAAGCTGACGAAGCGATCTTTTTAGGGTACTCAACTAACAGTAAAGCATATAGAGTATATAATAAACGAACTCAAATTATTGAAGAGTCTGTCCATATAGAGTTCGATGAAACTGACCCTGTAGGAAAGACAACTCAGTCTGCCGAAGATGAACCAAGCTCAGTTTCCGCTGACCAAACAGGAGCTACTGAGTCATCAGTACAAGGACTGACCAAAGGTAAACACAAACCCGAAATTACCTTTGCTGACCAATCTGTTCCTGCAGATATTGTAGAAACACCTACTCCAGACAACTCAACATTACCCAAAGAAATAAAAATTCCAAGAGGACATTCGGAGAAGTCCATTCTTGATGTTGCTGACAACAAGCTGATGACAAGAGACCAGCTTAGAAAATACCTCAGTAACGTCGCATTCGTCTCAGTACATGAGCCAAAGAACTTTGCCGATGCTGAGCACGATGAATATTGGATCAATGCCATGCAAGAAGAGCTTGATCAATTCACAAGAAATGAGGTATGGGATTTAGTACCAAAACCTAGGAATCAAAAGACCATAGTAACTAAGTGGGTCTTTAGAAATAAACTAGATGAGCAAGGCAACGTAGTTAGAAATAAAGCCCGACTTGTAGCCCAAGGCTATAGTCAGCAGGAGGGCATAGACTACGGAGAAACTTTTGCACCCGTTGCTAGGTTAGAGGCTATACGTATACTGTGTGCATATGCTAGCTATATGAATTTTAAGTTATATCAAATGGATGTTAAAAGTGCTTTTCTTAATGGCTTTATAAACGAAGAGGTATATGTTAGTCAGCCTCCAGGGTTTGAAGATCCAAAATTTCCAAATCACGTTTATAAACTCAAGAAGGCCTTATATGGCCTAAAGCAAGCACCACGTGCTTGGTATGAGAGGTTGACCAACTTCCTGCTGACCAGGAATTATGTCAGAGGCAAAGCTGACACAACCTTTTTCATTAAGAAAAAGGGTAAACATAGCCTGCTAGCACAGATTTACGTAGACGATATAATCTTTGGTGCTACTGACGAATCTTTGTGCAAAGAGTTTAGTAAACAGATGCAAACTGAGTTTGAGATGTCCATGATGGGTGAACTCAACTTCTTCCTTGGACTTCAAATCAAGCAAGGTAAGAACGACATCTTCATTAGTCAGTCCAAATACGCCAAAGAAATGCTAAAGAAGTTTGATATGGAGGATTGTAAACCCATATCAACCCCAATGGGTACTGACACTGTCCTATGCAAAGATGAGAAAGGTAAATCTGTAGATAGCAAGCTATATCGAGGTATGATTGGCTCTCTACTTTACCTTACCGCTAGTAGACCTGATATTCAGTACTCAGTATGTTATTGTGTGAGATATCAAGCTGACCCCAAGGAATCTCACCTTATAGCTGTAAAAAGAATCTTTAGATATTTGCAGAGCTCAGTTAATGCAGGTTTATGGTATCCAACCTCAAATGACTTCACACTCATTGGATACACTGATGCTGACTATTGACGAGATAAGCTTGAACGTAAAAGTACTTCGGGAGGATGTCACTTCCTTGGAAGCTGTGTGGTATCTTGGTTCAGCAAAAAGCAGTCATCAGTTGCCCTGTCTACAACTGAAGCTGAGTACGTAGTAGCTGGAAGCTGTGTTGCACAAGTCCTATGGATTAAGCAACAGCTTAAGGATTATGGAGTCAAAACGGAAACAATTGAAGTCAAATGCGACAACAAAAGCGCCATTGACCTATCTAAAAATCCAATCCAACACAGCAGAATGAAGCATGTCAACATAAGGCATCACTTCATTAGAGATCATGTACTCAAGGGTGAGATCAAGCTGACCTACGTTCCAACAGATGAACAGCTTGCTGATATCTTCACCAAGCCTTTGGCTCGTGAGCAATTTAACATACTAAGGGAAGCTATCGGTATGTCTAATCCTCTTCAATAGAACTATGTGCTTAATGGAATGTTGAGTGATTACCATGCTGAGTAATATGTGCTAAATTAGTAACTTCTACATGCTGAGCTTAATATGCGTTATAGAAAATCACCCTATGCTGAGTAAGACATACATGCTGAGTGATTATTTTAGACTGAGTTACTAAAGCAGTATGAAAACTCTCTACGTAAACAAACTGTGCACTCAGTACCACAAACGTTTAGTATTCTGACAAACTGAATAAAGCCCACTTGCAACATTAAATGCTAGCACACGAATTAAATAGCCACCTAGGATGACGTGAGAAATAATGAGAAAACACATGCGTCGAATGTGTCATAAATGCCAGGATCTTTGTCGATTGATCATCTCGAGGTAAAACGGCTAGTTCAACGAATAGGATCAATTCGAACCTCTATAAATAGTGGAAGAATACCCACTTATCTCTCTTTACGCTTGAAATTTCTGAAAATCAATCTCTTTCTCTCTCAAAATCCCAAACCTCTCAAAGATTCCTAAGAATCATGTCTAAGAACTCACAGAACCTCTCCGGTGCTGGTTCCGACAAAAACCACTCCAATGAAAATCCAAAATCTCAAGAACATGGTCAGCATGACCAAACTCCGAACAAATGCTCTCATGATGACTTGGCTGCTTCATTGAAAAGGAAACAAAAGCAGGATAAGGGAAAGAAACCATTGGAACGTACCTACTCCCTGGTTTACAGCAGCGTAAGGGGATACAAAGTTGACCACTCTCGCTGGTTCTCGAAGGGATTTGTGGAAGCCGAGCAACCCTTCTGTGAATGGATCTTAAAGAACGGCTGGACCAAGCTATTCTCGATTCGAGAAGCCACCTACCCTGAGTTAGTAAAGGAGTTCTACACTAACCTAAGAGCCGCTGATGACAACCGGGACTACATGGTCACCAAGGTTCAAGGAAAAGATATCTTCATCAATCCTTCTTACCTTGCCTCACTGCTAAAATTAAAAAACGAAGGAGCCAAACTTAGAAAATCAGGTGACCATGACAAAATTGATTATCCCACTAGTTTTTGCAAACCTGCAGGGCATATCGGGGAAATCTCTAGCACATCCATGGGTCAGAATCAGAAGATGGCCCACTATATACTGACCAACTTCCTCTTCCCAAAAATCAATGCTGCGTCCTCAGCATCCAACTTCGAGCAGTGCTTTATATGGCACATGCTGACCTATCAGCCGATCAACATGCCGATCTTTCTCATCGGTGGTTTCCACCGAAGTACGGGTACCCTTAGATTAGGCTCTCTAATCACCAGGATCCTCAAAGACCACCAAGTCAGCTTAGCGGAAGAAATTAACGTCTAGGCCACAGAGATCACAACTGCTGTATTGTTTGGTCTTGCCTTCGATCAACCAATAGGGCCTAAGAAAGGAAAAGGAGCCGCAATTGAAGGTCAAGATCCGCAAAAAGAAAAGAAACCTGCTAACCGCACTCGGCAGGATAAAAAGAGGAAAGCTGACCAGGCAGCTAAAGACATTAACACAGTTCCAAAGAAGCTAAAAATTATGTCAAGGGGAAAGAAGGCTGAAGCTGAGCGAAGTCAGTAAGCACCTAAGTCAGCTGAGAAAAGAAAAAGGCAAGATGAGCCTGAAGAAGAAAGTGAAGAGACTCCAGATCAACCTCTATAGAAGAAAAAGAAGAATTCTGGCTTGCAACCTATTGAAGCTGCTCCTCTTAACCTGATAGTAACTCCTGACTCCTATTTTGTGAGAAGTCAAGGCATTGATCTCGAAAGACCACCCACTGACCAAGAAGAAGAAGAATTTGAAAATCTCGGAGGACAGGTTGATGCTGAGGAGCAAGAAAATGTTGAGCAAACTGAGGAACAAGAACATGTTGAGCAAACTGAGACAGCAAATGTTGAGCAACATGAGGAAGTGGATGTTGAGCCAACAATAGGTGCTGAGCATGAACAGATAGTCAATACTGAGCTGGCTGAAGATCAAGCTGAGCCCACAGCATAAGAACATGCTGACCTAGGGGTACATTCACTTTCTGACTCTATTGATTCCATTCAAGCTGACCCCTCTCCTCCTAAAGCTAAGAAATTGAGAAGGCTTAAGAAAAAGGCTCAGAAGTCTCCAATCATTGACCTTTTGGGTGATTCTCCTCTGCGGGATCCCATTACTGACCTATCGGATATGCAGTTCAAGTTCTTCTCGAATCCCACTGAGCCTTCTCCAACGGAACTTCAGAAAAATCAAGCCTCTGTTACTCATCCTGAGGAACAAGCCAAGTCTCCGGAACATCCAATTCCTGCTGAGCAAGAGCTCGAAGTCCAAGTTGCTCCAAGTAAAAAGCATGCTAAGGAAAACCCTGCTCAGCCTAAGTTAACTCCTCCCTCACCAACTCAAACCAACACTGAGCAGGTCAACATCTGTGATGATCCACCTCCTTCCCATCCAATATCACAGCATGTTGAGCAGTCAATTCCTGCTGCTAATCAAAGTCCAGTTGTTAACCAAGCTGGCCCCTCCGCTTCCACCATAATTCCGGCCACTGAGTCAATTCCTGAAACAACATATGCCTATCTTCATGCTACTGAGTCCGGACGTCGCATTATTGACTCCGTTCAAACGATCCTTCAGGATTTGAATACTTCTCATGTCGATGCTGCTGGGTCTGCTAATATTGAGTCACCCCAAATCTCATCTATCACTCAGCTCCTCAACGAGATCAAGGGTCTCAAAGATCTGCTAAGTATAATGGCAACGGTCTAGACACAGCAACCCAAGCAAGAATCCATTGTCAAGCTGGCCGAACTGCAGTTAATGATGGTGAATCACTTGAATTCCTTTCAAGGCCAGATTAATGCTCTTTCTGCGGTCAACACGGGCTATGCTACCTCTACTGAGTTGAATCAACATTTTAACAAGTTGAACTCTGAGCTGACCGGCACTCGTGAGCTAATCTCCTCAACTTCTCAATGTTCGGTCGAACAAATAAGCGAAGCTGTCCGTCTTCTCAGCTTGAGCAAAGAGGAAATGGAAACTGATCAACTCAAGACCAATGAACTATTGCAATACTCTCGGGCAACTTACAAACATGTGCGTCACACAAACACTCAACGTCAGTTTTATGATTCGGGTATGCTTAAAATGTACTATCAAGCCTATGCCCATCTGACTGACACAATCACATGGCTTGGAAAATCCCAGGAGTATATACTCAGTGTGTTCAGTGCTTCCATCTGCATTCCTCGCAATACATTGGACGATGGCATTCCAGTTTTTGATGGTCTAAGAGAAAGCAGGAAAAGGCTTAAGGCTTATTCAGTCAGATTAACTCATGCTGCTCTCAACGACACTTTTGTTCCTCCTCCGCTCGATGGTCGTAAAACGGGGGAGAAAGGACAAGCTGATATAACTCAGCATGCAGGAGAAGCCTCTGGAAGTCAGCAACAACAAAAAGGAAAAGGCAAAGTGAATACTGCCCAAGTCCAAGTCAATAGAAAGAAATAGTCTGGCTAGTTTTGCTAGGATTTATTTTTTGACTTGTATTTTTTTGAGCGTATGTTGTCTTGCTGACCATCTATAGAAATTATGCATCTCTTATTCCAAATTGATTAATCTTATGCGATGCTAACTGCCGTATTGTGCTTTATGCTGACCTGTCTTAATTGAACAAACAAACAAAAGAAAAATGAATGAACTCAGTACACATTAGACTTGATACATTTGCTCTGAAAAAAGTTTTCCCATAACTATGTTATCAAACTAATCATGTATCAAAACTGAGTTAAAACATATTTCTGAAAAGCTGACCTAGGCTCATCTGAATTAGATCTTGGAAGGTCTAGAATTGAACTAAGTCAGTATAAGCATGCCTTAATTTTACTCAATAGGTTTAGAGTTAAATTAAGTCAATAGATGCAACCCTTACGGGGGAGTAATTTCAGAAGTAATAAAAAGAATTTCAATCATGGGAATCTCAATGCTGAGTTTCATCAATTAAATATTTTGCCAACATCAAAATGGGGGAGTTTGTTGAAATACCTTTCCACACGATTTTGATTTGACAAAATCATTTAAGTTAATCCATGATTAAGGGACAATTAAATTTAAGTGCTTTGATTTAATTGTACTAATATGTTTGTTCAATGCTGAGTATAAATATAAATAGAAATAGAAATAAAAAGTAAGACAGGACAAAGCCAGCATAAGATCACAGCACAAGCTGAGTAGAGTGGAACTCAGCATAACAGAAGATAAGTCATCTTCGGAACAGAAGCTTAGAAATCAAAAAGCTGAGTGGAGCGAAACTCAGTATCAAGAATAGAAGAGTCTTCGAACTAAGTCTTGCAGAACCAAGCTGACCATGGAAGCTGAGTAAAAGAGAACTCAGTATCTGGATTAACAACAATCAGAAGACAACGAATAACAAAATCATGCCAAGTGATCTTCAGGACAGCACCAAACATCCGTTAGCTAAAAGACAAGTCCGACAACTGTCTGAACCAATAATAGAAACCTCGAAATTATGCACAAAAATGATTTCGAGACGCATGGGTCAAACGTCCGTTAGCTAAAAGACGAAATCTGTATAAGAAGACAAAGCTGCAAGAAAAGGACAAGCCTGACACCTGAGGAAATCAGACGACAGGATTGGCCTGCAAACCTGAAGCTGACCAGAGCCTTGTCTCCCAAAAGAGCCATTTTGGATTCAATGGGCAAATCAAATTCAAATGATTTGATCTTCAAATTGCAACTATAAAGAGACAAGTAAACCTCTTGGAACATTGCCGATTCACAGAAAATACAAGTGAGAAAAATAAAAGCAAAAAGCACATCAAAATAAAAGAGATCTTACACCAACTTTTCTATTCTGTGTAAAAGCTAGAGTGATCTTGTAATCATCTAAAGTGTTCTTCATTCGAAAAGAACAATTTGTATCAATTGTAAATTGAGAGTGTTGTGCTGAGTGTTTGGTTGTAAATACTCAGTGATAGGTGTTCGGTTATAGCACTTAGTAGGAGTTGAGTAGACGAATAGAGGAAGGTACTCTTGCATATTCAACTGCCTTGTAAACGGTTTGTGCTCTACCTTTAAAGAGCTCGGTATTGGATTTCAAAAGCCCGGAGGGACTCTGGGGACTGGACGTAGGCGGAGAGGCCGAACCAGGATAAGTCGTGCTGAGTAATATCTAACTCTCTCAATATATATATATATATATATATATATATATATATATATATATATATCTGTATGTGTTGCTTGTTATATTTACTCAGCATACAAATTGTCTAAATTGATATTGAGTAAATAAGAGTGCTGAGTTGAAAGCTGACCACAAAAGTGTCAATTCCCAACTCATATGCTAAATAGCTCTAGTCAATATCTGTTTAAAGCTATCTTACGCTACAATAGGCCGTGCTGACCAAAGCTGAGTTATTCAACTCAAAGAAAATATATTAAGTCAGCTTAATTAAAATCGAAAAAGTTACATTAGTTCCTAACCCCCCCCCTTGGGACTAATCACACGGGACCAACACTTGTGGGATTTCAAAAGCGAGATGGGCCTTGGGAAATCTGAGTTCGAAACAGATTTCCCCCTCCCCCGTTTTGATTCGATCATTTGATGTCAGAGGAAATTAATATCGGAATCTTTTGCACTTATCTCGAAACTTATTGTCATTCATTGGGGTGTTAATAACTGTCGTTTAACAGGATCAACAATTTACTTAGAAGTAGAAATTTATATACTTAGGCTGAGTCATAAGACCATTTCATCTTTAGTGGAACTCGGATATAAAGAGGAAAAGATGCAAAAGCTCTTCATTTTAACTCAAAATCAATAAAAAAAAAGGCTTCATTTGTATTCAGGTTAGCCTTCTTATAAGTTTTTCCATATATTTTTTCTTTCTTCCTTTCTCTGTTATTGTGTGTGAATTCTCATATGCTGTCCCTTTAGAAATCGAAAATCGTTTCCTTGAGTCTATTGTTTGTGAAATACCCAAACCCTCCTATTCACTAGAGATTTCTTGGACAAACGATTCTAGTAAAAGAGATAAAGGTCAATTTGTCGAAAAGCCAGAGAGACTCGAGATTGTTACACGGTACACTAGGATTTTCTTCCCTACCGTGGAGCGATTACCAAATTTTTTTTATGCTCCCGTAAGTTTAAAAAAGCTAATACAGGTCTCCCTAACTTATACCCAAAAGGTGAAGACTAGGTTGTGGGATGAGAATAACCAATATTGTGTTTTAGGGAAAAAATTTAATCACTATATATTATGTGCCCTACTCCTAAAAAATGTTATCTTTCAGGTGACGTTACGAGTATACTTACCCTCGAGGATATTGCGTTGATAACCATTCATGTTGGGGGGGAGCTTATAAGTTGAAAGCCTTGGGGCCTGCGTTTTAGCCAATAGGGGGATGGAAGATAATGCCTTCATATTGTACAAAGCCCATCTAGAGAATGGATTTCGAGTTTCTTCTTTCAAGAAGTGTTACGGTATTTGAACCTGGCTTCGAGCCAAATTACTCCTATCGAAAATTGGCTCTTATTGTAGAATGTGTAGTGATCTTTATACCTTTAGAGTCCATGAGAAGCCATCTTTTGGAACATTCGAGCATTTAAAGGTCTACCCAGATTCAGTCATAACTAGTGAATGCACACCAGTTCACACCAGATATTTGGGTGATCTTAAGTAGGACATAATTGAAATGTTTATAGAACCGAACCTAGGGTGTCCAATAACAGTTATTAAAAACATAGTTAGTTTGATGGTGGTAAATGGAGAAATATTCTTTAAGGGACTATTCGTCCTTTGTCTTGGACTGGGTATGATGAATGTACATTTTCTTAACCAATGGTAAGTCCTACACATATCAGTAACATGTTTTTTGGTCATTTCAGATACCATATCTCAAACTCGAAGTGTCACATTTTTTTTATTTTAGGGGAAAGGTCAATTTCTTTAGAATCACTTATATCTACTGTCTCTTTCGAAGAGTTATCCTTAGAATTATAATTTGTTCATGTGTTTGGGGACTGGGTTGCATCAGAATAAGATGACTCTACGAAAGGGGTACTATTTCATAGGGGATGATGACTTTCTCTATTTTAGATCATACCACAGTAAAAAAGAAGCAGAAAATGGTCACAAATAAAATAGGAGACAAAACAAATGAAAATAAAGAAAAAAACATCAAAGCTTACGGGAATACGTAGAGAAGGAAAAAAGAATGGTTGTCAGAGCAAAAGGGAGAGCGATGAAGTAAGGATTTCTTCATTGAGTTGTCTTGTTTGTAGAAAAATGATATGTGAACAGTGAAAGGGAGAATGATAAAGTGACAACATGCTTATAAAGGCACATTTGAAACGGTAGGAAACCTTTAAAATGTCCATTGTTGGCATATGTACACGTGATATGCATTCATAGGGTTTATAAAGACATTTTTCATAAAATCCTAGCCTGTGTGGTCTGAAATAGGTATAATGACATCGTTTCAATCTTAAAAAGCGTTCTTCAGGGGTATTGATAACATGCAAATATTATCTGATGAGTCTGCAATTGAAGCCTGAGCTGAATAACCTACCGATAGGTACAGATCAGAGGCTAGACACGATGATCTTATGTTATCCGCTTTGAAAGTCCTGTTTAGATAATGGTTCCGAACAAAATGATATTTCTATTTTGTAGCTTTTTTTTATGTTACAGGGCATTAATTTTTTTTAAAAAAAATATAATAAGTGAATTGCTATAAATATGAATGGAAGTATATAAATAAGAGTTCACGTATTCTCATGTATGTTAAATCATATTTGTTTTATCGTCCTTTGAGAACATACTGATCAGGGCCGGCCCTGGGCATAGGCCCAGGGTGCGCCGGCCTAGGGCCCAAGGCTGGAAGGGGGCCCAAAAAAAATTTAGGTTTGTAAATAAATTGCATATGTTTTAAGTGTTATACATAAATTCAGACTAGCATAATGGTAATACATTGTCTTCCCATTAAAGAGGGTATGAGTTTGATTCTCATCTTTGTCTTTTTTTTGATATTTTTTTGATGTATTTTTAATATATAAATGTTATGGGTAGTCAAGAGTAAGAAGACAAGTTTCATTTTATTACCTCATTTTAGAATAACTATTTTTAATTTGATTAAATTTAAAAATTAAAAAAAATTCATTTTATTACCTTGATTAAATTTTGAAAATTAAAAATTAATTTATACAATGATATGAATAAAAATCAATGGGTTAAGGTGAAAAATTACTCGTAACGTTTTGAGTGAGGACAAGTTTCATTTTATTACCTCATTTTAGAATAACTATTTTTAATTTGATTAAATTTAAAAATAAAAAAAATTCATTTTATTACCTTGATTAAATTTTGAAAATTAAAAATTAATTTATACAATGATATGAATAAAAATCAATGGGTTAAGGTGCAAAATTACTCGTAACGTTTTGAGTAAGGAGCAATTTTACCCCTGACATTGGTAGCCAATAGCAAATTTACCCCTAACGTTGATAATTTAGGTCAATTTCAGACACAATTATAAAACACAGATGTTTTTGTCTCTCATTTTGCACCAATTGCATATCAATTCGTTCTAAAAAAAGATTTCGTGTGTTTTATAATTTAATAATAGAACTGAAGATTAATATTTAAAAATTCGGTGAATTTTTTGAATTTTTTTGTCCAATTCGTACAAAAGACAGTATAATTTATTTATTTTTTTTACATCCCAACATTTGTTTGTGATTTGTTACGGATGAAATGACGCATGTGAAGTGTAGATGACAAGATTCATGATCGAGAAGACAATTTGATGAAATATTTATCAAATTAACCCAATTTATCAATGTTAGGGGTAAAATTGCTATTGGCTTCCAACGTTAGGGGTAAAATTGCACCATTTTAGGTATTATGAGTAAAATTGCTCCTGATCCAAAACGTTAGGGGTATTTTGCACCTTAACCCAAAATCAATTAGTAAATTTTATATTAAAGGGGCCCTTACTACTTGTTTTTGTTGGATTTTCCATAATTTACATCAAGTTAAAATATGGTCCTAGTATATTATATACTTAATGTTTGATAAAATAAAACAATAAATCCTATTGGTCAGTTCACGAAAGGGTATGATCAATCATATTGATTGATTAATGAAAAGGTACGTTGAATTCTATTGGTTCATTAATGAAAAGGTACCTTATGGATGAAGAGATACCTTGATGGAAGGTATATTTATAGAACATAAATCAGAATTGGTTCTCTCTCAAACCTATGTAAAAGTTATTTTATCTCCATCTAGAAAATCTGTAAAGTCTAAACGGTTAAGTGAGAGAAACACAATTCTCGTGATTTACGAAGAACTAGATTGTAATCGTCATGGATCAAGGTACGCTCTTCTGACTGTTATTAAGTGTTTGTGAAAATCATCTTATTCAAACATCTGGGCAATTATGTTTGTCTAATATTATGATGAAATCTAAGATTTCTAACATGTGGTATCAGAGCCTTGTTGTGAATTGATGATTTTCCAATTATGATTTCACATAATTTATCCGCTGTGTTTATAATTGTATCTGCTGCATTTATGATGTTCTGCAATCATAATCCATTCAAAATAAGAACTAGATTGTAATCGTCATGGATCAAGGTACGCTCTTCTGACTGTTATTAAGTGTTTGTGAAAATCATCTTATTCAAACATCTGGGCAATTATGTTTGTCTAATATTATGATGAAATCTAAGATTTCTAACATGTGGTATCAGAGCCTTGTTGTGAATTGATGATTTTCCAATTATGTTTTCACATAATTTATCCACTGTGTTTATAATTGTATCTGCTGCATTTGTGATGTTCTGTTTTAATCATTATCTCTTATTACAGAAAACTAATTTTGGTTTAAATTATTGTGTCATATGCTTTAACCAAAATTGATTTCATGTAATTGTTTTAATTTGTTCAATGATGAAGCTTTATGATATTATGCAAGATTTGATTAATTGTTATTTGAAAATAAACAACAACAATTAAATTATTGATTTTATATACTTACGTAGTTTGATAAAATAAAATAATAAATCCTATTGGTCAGTTCACGAAAGGGTATGATCAATCATATTGATTGATTAATGAAAAGGTACGTTGAATCCTATTGGTTCATTAATGAAAAGGTACCTTATGGATGAAGAGATACCTTGATGGAAGGTATATTTATAGAACATAATAAGTCTCTTGCTGGGACACTAATGGGTACTTTAACCACTATTAAGTTTGATGGTTCTTGTACCATGCATCAAGATATTATTGAAATGTCTAATATTGCTACAAGACTAAAGTCTATGGAAATGGAAGTGAATGAAAATTTTCTAGTAGCGTTTGTTCTTAATTCCTTCATCTTTTGGATTTAAGGAAAACATTGTTGATCGATGTATATATCTGAAGATCAGTGGGAGTAAGTTTATAATTCTAGTTCTGTATGTTGACGATATCTTGCTTGCAACTAATGATCTTGGTTTACTACGTCAAACTAAAGAATTTATCTCTAAAAGCTTTGAAATGAAAGATATGGTTGAGGCATCCTATGTGATTGGAATAGAAATATTTCGTGATAAATCACAAGGATTATTGAGGTTGTCTCCGAAAGCATATATTAAAGGCATCAATAATTGCTACATCCACTATGGAGGTTGAATTCTTAGCATGATTTGAGGCCACGATTCATGTATTATGGTTGCGAAACTTTATTTCAGGACTTGAAATTGTCGATAGTATTGCCAAGCCACTGAAAATTTAATGTGATAATTCTGCAGCAGTCTTCTTTTTTATAAAGACAAGTATTCTCAAGGTGCTAAACATATGGAAATTAAATACCTTGTTGTTAAAGAAGAAGTTCAGAAACAAAGAGTGTCAATGGAACATATTAGCACAAATGTTATGGTGCGGATCCGTTGACAAAAGGATTATCCCCTAAGGTATTTAGGGAACATGTTGACAGAATGGAGATTATCGGATATCACTAATGATGTTATAATTATATCTTATGTTATAATGTATTTGACACTCTGAGCTCATTAAACAGGATATAGTCTCTAACAAAGACATTATTGTTGGACCATCATGAAAACCTTATTATAATTCATTTTGAGTATAAGATTTATATTGTGATACATAGAAGGGACTATGCCGATAAACTGACATAGAACTGCTATGATCCTTATTAGTCTTATTGCTTAACAATGACTTTATGTTATGACCAGTAAGATAATGAATTTATTTTAATGCGCGCCTTATGTTTGTTATTAAATTGTATATATAATTTCACACGGACCAAGTGGGAGAATGTTGGATTTTCCATAATTTACATCAAGTTAAAATATGGTCCTAGTATATTATATACTTAATGTTTGATAAAATAAAACAATAAATCCTATTGGTCAGTTCACGAAAGGGTATGATCAATCATATTGATTGATTAATGAAAGGTACGTTGAATCCTATTGGTTCATTAATGAAAAGGTACCTTATGGATGAAGAGATACCTTGATGGAAGGTATATTTATAGAACATAAATCAGAATTGGTTCTCTCTCAAACCTATGTAAAAGTTATTTTCTCTCCATCTAGAAAATCTGTAAAGTCTAAACGGTTAAGTGAGAGAAACACAATTCTCATGATTTACGAAGAACTAGATTGTAATCGTCATGGATCAAGGTACGCTGTTCTGACTGTTATTAAGTGTTTGTGAAAATCATCTTATTCAAACATCTGGGCAATTATGTTTGTCTAATATTATGATGAAATCTAAGATTTGTAACAGTTTTGCTTAGGGCCCCTAAATTGTCAGGACCGGCCCTGATACTGATTCAAGGGTATTCAGTTGCTTCTATTCGGTTGCTTCTTTTCATGTTTCTGTTTTTTTTTCACTTTAAAATAGAAAGTTTTAGGTATTTTTTTAGTGAACTCTTGATTGCATTTTACACCAAACAACAACGACAAACAATATCTAAACCAAACCGGCGCTTAGTCATCACATTAGAAGAGAATTCCACGGAAAACCTACAGAATTTATCAATAACAAAGCTTGCTAAGCTAACCCTTCTTCCTCTTTCATCATCAGATTCATATAGAGAAAGATAGACAGATGATTGCTGTTCCGCCGGAGAGCTGCATTTTCCGACAAATAGCTCAGATTATTACTTGGTTCTTGGGTTTAAAGAGCCACGTGCAATCTTATTTAAAGATTAATTAATGAATTGTGGGTCTAAACTCGAATTAAACTTTTTTTTTGGGATAATTACAAAGCTAGCACCTTTTAAAGGGCTAGTTTTCTTTTCTAACACACTTTCAAAATCTCACCAAAACTAACACATTTCATTAACTAAATTTCAACCTTACCCTCATCTCTAACCTTTTATAACGTTGTCTTTCCCCCCATTTCCCCCTTTTCGTCCCGCTCTCGCTCTCGCTCTCTCTCTCACTATCTCTCTCTCTCTCTAAAGAACGGGATCAATTTACAGACGCCGATCAACATTCAATCCAACCCACAGTGTGTGCTTCAAGATTTTATACACAATCAAGTAAGTTTTACATTTATTTACAATATTTAAAGCTTCGTCCTATTCATGGTTAAGATGTATCATTTTGTTTCTCTAAAACCCAATGTATATCGTTGCTGTTGCCATTTCATGCTATTACTGTTCGTGCGAAACCCTAAAATGAGTGACATTGTTGTAAGAAGATGCATTTGATTTGGAACTTCAATCTGTGGTTTTCCCGACAGTGTCGATATTTGTCGATATAAGATGAATATCGATAGACAGAAATGTGTGATTTTCCATTCTAAATCATAAAATTCAAACACAAAGCACATAAAGCATATATAAGAACCATATTTTTACATTAAAATAAGGAAAAAAATACATAAAACATAAAAAAAAACGAAAAAAAACACAGTAAAACATAATAGAAAAACACAAAACACATAAACAAAAAAAAAGAAACAAACACAAAACACCTAATAAAAGTACGTAAACATTAAAAACAAAAAAAACACATAATAAACTAGACACATCAAAGGTATTCAGGACCCATTAATGCGTCAGCGTAGTCCTTCCTGGACTTCTCCAAGTCCCTCTTGAGGCGCCTCACTGTCCTCCTCAGCCGCCTATTTTGTCCTATGACTGACTCTAGAAGGTCAGACGTTTCATCCGCAGCCCAAGACATGGTGTGTGCCATGCCCCTCATGAACCTCACTATTTCGTCCGTGTCCCCATCACGGAACGAAAGGATGAAAGCAGCCATGAGTTCTTCGAACTCGAGCAGAGGATGAGGTGGTGGTGGTGGTGGCGACTGTGGTGATCCTGGTGGTGTCGCTGCCATTTTTTTGATAAACTTGAGAGCTGAAGAGTTTACTAGAATGAATAATAAACTATGAACAGACAACGAGTCTATTTATAGGAGAAGGAACTGTAATATGCATGGGGAATCTCAACAGACTATAGATTCATATGCGAAGAAGAGTGAAAGTCAAACTAATCATTACCTGCATTTAATGCTCATTAACAGATCATTCTAGAAAAAAGTCTATTCATATTCCGTCGATATATGTCGATATATGAGCACTATCGACATCTATCACGACAATACTTCGTAGATATGTGCCGTTATATGTCGATATGTGCCGATAGGTGTCGAAACCTATGTTGTATCGACATATATCGACGTATTTAATGCTTAGAGTGATATTAGAAGAAGAGTGAAAGTCAAAGTGATCATTACATGTATTTAAGGCTCCGCTTAACAGATCATTCTAGAAAAATGTCTTTTGATCCTCTTCGTCGAAATCAGTCGATACATGATCACTATCGACATCTATCACGAGAATGCATCGTAGATATGTGCCGATATGTGTCTATATTTAAGTTGTATCGACATATATCGACATATCTTATAGTTTGAAGTGTGTATACCAATAATATATAATTTTCGTTAGCTTTCTTCGTTTAGTTACAATAATATATAATTTACTTATGTGTTTATGATAATGCAGAAATATGTCCACCCCGAATATTTGTCTGTGTATGCTTTCGTGGGATGGAGAATGGAAAAAAGAGGGGCCCATGGACACTATGATATACGTTGGTGGTCAATCGAAGGTGCTCCATTTTTCAACGCCAACTGATTATCAAACTTTGAGAGATAGAATTCACGCTTCCTTGAATTTGATGCAGCCTGTTTTGACATACAAATGGCAATGCACACAACATACGGTCCAAATAAACTTTTTGGAAGATTAGCACACATAGTGGATGACATTGATATTACTGGTTTCATTGAGTTTTGTAGATGGAATAAACCCGATGTGATGCCATTATATGTGAGTATGACTTCTCGAACAAGTGTTGCGGAAGTAAGGCGACTAATGGTTGCTAAAGTACGGCGACCAAATGTTGCGGAAGTAAAACGACCAATTGTTGCAGAAGTAAGACGACCAATTATTGGTGAATTATGGCCACAAAATGTTGCTGAAGTAGAGGCAACCAGAATAAGTTATTGTGTACCTAACATAGCAATTGAGACTCGTGGTCCGGCAAAACATGTCATGAATCCATATACCCAATCTCCTGTTGGGCTAGACGATATTACATTGGATCACAATTGTGGGTATGATAATGTAGTGCACGGGGATGATCAAGGATATGGTAATGGATGTGATAACGATGACCATGGATATGATAACGACTACAATGGATTTGACAATGATGATCACGTATATGATAACGATGATCGCCAAAGATCCGTTTCAGAACCATCGATTGATAATGTTTAACCAAGTTTGCATGAGATTGATGATGAAGCAGGAATGAGAAGGAGAACGGATCCATTTCGGTTTGTTCCACAAGTACCAGAGGATGGAGACATTCCGATGAAAACTACAGAATCTTCGGGGGATGGTGGGTTGAAGGCGCATGATATGTTCAAAAGCAAACGAGAACTGCAAGATGCACTTGGGAGATATTCAATTGATAATATGTTCGAATGGAAGGTGCACAGATCAACTAAGCCTTTGTTTGAGGTCCGATGCAAGCATGTTGACACATGCAAGTGGCGGGATAGAGGTGGAGTCATACTCGGTTCAGATATATTCATGCTTCGGAGAATTGACAGTATGGACAGTCACACTTGTGATAGGGGTGGACAACTATTGCCACATCATAAGCAAGTGGGGAAACGAGTAGCAGGTATCATACTTAGTGAGAAGTTAGATATGGAGAATCGGGTGTACCGTCCAAGTCACATCATTTGGGAGATTGAAAAATTATTTTCAATCAACTTATCTTACATGCAAGCTTGGAGAGCAAGATGTTGGACGGTAGATAGCACGAGTGGTACACCTGAAGAATCGTACATGTTGTTACCTGATTATTGTGAGACACTGAAATTTGTTAATCCAGGTACGGTGACACATATTGAAACTGACGATGAAGATAATTTCAAATTCTTCTTCATGGCCATGGGTGCTTCAATCCAGGGTTTTAACGCACATATTCGCCCCGTTATATGTGTAGATGGAACACACTTAAAGGTTAAATATGGCGGGGTACTTTATGTTGCAGTTGGAAAGGATGGTAATAATCAAATTTACCCAATTGCATTCGGAATTGGGCCGAATGAATGTAATGAATCATGGGCTTATTTCTTCACCAGGTTGAAAGAATGTATTGGTGATGTTGAAGACCTCGTCATAATATCAGATAGGAATAAGAGCATTGATTATGTAGTCAATATGGTGTATCCAAATGTGGTACATGGAAGTTGTGCTCAGCATTTGAAACAGAATGTGAAGGCTAAGTTTGGGGGCGGGAAAAAGTTAGACATAGCGTATTGGCAAGTTGCAAAAGCCTGGCGGACCTCTGATTTCCAGGAAAGATTCGCCAGACTTCGTAGTATATGTCTGGGGGCAGCGGACTACCTAGAGGAAGCTCGAAGAGAGAAATGGACACGTGCGTACTTTTGCGCACGTCGGTATAACATTATGACGACAAACATATCAGAATCATTCAACGTGAGAATGGGAGATGGTAGACGTCTACCGATCACATTGTTGGTTGAGTATATAAGGACAATCCTCCAAGCATGGTTTCATGAGAGACGCACAAAAACAGGTTTGATATTAGGACCTTGTCCCTAGTATAATGTACTAATAGTTCTTATATGCTCATATATTGAAAATGTTTTTGTAGGGGAACGGGAGACATATTTGTCCGCATTTTATAACAAGAAGATGCATAAACATGTCAATAAGTCAGTTTGGTGTTCATATAAGCCCATTGATGCTCACAATTTTGAAATTGGCGATCGAGGTAAGGGTGGAATAGTGAATCTGCGCGCGGGAACATGCACGTGTAGGAAATGGCAATTGTCACAATTTCCATGCAGACATGTATGTAAGATTGCATCAATGCATCGATTAGAGAATGCATATGCGTGGGTGCATCGCTACTACAAAAATGAGACTGTACGATTGTCGTACCATGAACCCATACATCCACTAGGCCACCAGTCTGAATGGAAAGTTTGTGAGACTCCTAAGCGGGTGCTTCCTCCTAAAAAAGCTGCGCCTAGAGTGGGACGTCCGAGAAATCAAAGCCGAATACCGTCAAGGGGTGAGGAGGTAACTCCAACAAGATGCACCAGATGCGAGCATACTGGTCATAATCGAGCGAATTGTACTAGTATGTTACGAGTTCCATCTCAGCTTCCACCAACAATATCGAGTGAAGCAAGCTGCTCTAAAAACTCAGCTGGCAAATAATGTACTCTATCTTCTGTATTGATAATTTCTGTATTGATAATTTGTGTATTTTTTCCATGATAATTAAACGAGTGAGAGTTTGTGTCTTTTGAATCAGGAGTTTACGCAACAATATGTCATATATAGACGCCGATATGTTCCCATATGTCCTACATTAACGCCGATATGATCCCATATCAACTATATAGACGCCGATATGGTCCCATATGTCTTACGTTAACGCCGATATGATCCCATATCGACTATATAGACGCCGATATGGTCCCATATGTCTTACGTTAACGCCGATATGATCCCATATCGACTATATAGACGCCGATATGGTCCCATATCGACTATATACACGCCTTCCATGATCCCATTTGTCCTACGTACACGCCAATATGATCCCATCTGTCCTACGTAGACGCCGATATGTTCCCATCTGTCCTACGTTAACGCCGATATGCTCCCATCTGTCCTACGTTAACGCCGATATGGTCCCATATCGGCTATATAGACGCCGATATGTTCCCATCTGTCCTATTACGAACAAGCGTCTATCACCAATAATTTACATTAATCAGTTACCAACAATTTACATTAATAAGTTACCAACAATTTACATTCATAAGTTACCAACAATTTACATTAATAAGTTACCAACAAACGTTTACATTTTACAAAAGATTACAATCCAAGCAAATTAGGCCTTGTAATTAGATCATTCTGGTTGAACAATCGTTGGTTGAAGAGTTCCAAGCACACCCGCAGCCTATAGAAACGTCCATCAAACCTGGAGAATCCATAATCCGTGCATAATGGCCCTTTTTCAACATAATGCTGAGCAAACAAGCATAGGAAGACACCACAATCATTGGATTTGCGCAGCTGTTGTGGGTACCCGCGAGCCCTCTCCCACTTTATCAATCGATTACCGTTATCAGGCCTCCCACTTTTATTCCAATAATCGGCCTCTTCCATTGCTCTTGTCATAATATGAAACCGGGGTTCTAGCCATTTGTCTATTGATTCGTTGGATGCATTTGACTCCAGACTATCATAGAACTCCATCCTCATTTCTTCCACGTAGAACACACCGAGTAACCAGTGTTCTCCTTTATAGTTGATGGGTATTAGCACATGTTTAACCTCATACCAAGGCCGAGTGTGAAACTCTTTCATCCCATTGATTCGTTGCACAAACAACTTGGATTGTCCCCATTCTCCGGGTTTGTCATAATTCTTGGTCATATTTGCAAACTCCATAAATCCAAAGAAATTTGAGTCGATGGCAGTCCAATCCTGACTCTGATGGACGTATTTTCCGTTCAATAACCACAAAAATGCATTTACAAGCTGCAACACATGCAAAAATAAGTACAAACACAACACATACAAAGTGAACAATATAAACCAAAACATGGAAAGTGAGCAATATCTTACTTGGCTGTCTATGTACTTTCCAGTTATCTCTGCCTCTTCAAACCACGATACAGTCTGTCCCCAATCGGTTCCACCTAACTTCCTCAGCTGATCATGGGGGGTACTCTTCTTCCAGTCGTCATATGCCTGTAGAAGGTGTCCTTTTATACGATCGCGACCATCGTGTTGTTCCACGGGGTACTGGGCATCATCATCATCAAAATGATATTCCATCCGAGGATCAGTGAATGGTGACTTAACGTCTTTCCCACGTTTCTTTTCTCGCTGGGGTCTCCCTTTCACTTCTTCCTCCTTGATGTTTCCATCCCTTCCTCTCCCTCTTCTTCCTCCTCTTGTCCCTCTTCCTCCCCTTCCATCCCTTCCTCCTGCATCCCTTACCCCCCCTCCTCTCCCTCTTCCTCCTCCTTTTCCACCTCCTCTACCTCCTCTTTTACCCTGCCCTTCCTCCTCATGTTTAACCTCCATAGTCAAATCTTCTATTTCTCCTTTGTCTTCACGTCTAGGTAAAGATGATTGGACAACTTGGTTAACCAGAAGAGTAAGCTGTCCATGATCGATCTCAGCATCATGGCCGCCATGGCTCTCATCCTGTTAAAACACCAATTAGAAACACAGATTATATCATTAGTCTATGTTAAAAGCACCATATTAAACGTTAAAAACAAACTTACATCAATCATTATAACAATTTCCCTCTCCTGCTCTTTCTTCTCCATCTCCTCCTGCTGTTTCTTCTCCCTTTCCTCATGTTCTCTCTTCTCCCTCTCCTCCTGCTCTTTCTTCTCCCTCGCCTCCTGCTCTTTCTTCTTGGCTTTCTTCTTCGAAGGAGATCCATGCTCATCTCTCTTCCTCTTGTCTACACGATCATGCTGAAAAATGTTGTAGACATATCATCAGGGAACATACAATTAAGCTAATTATAACGTTGAGCTAGAATGAGCTAGTGTATGCTAAAATAAGAGAGTTATCAGTAATAGTTCGTCGATATGAATGTTCTATCGGCAATATAACGTCGATATGAATGTTCTATCGGTAATTAGATCGACGATATGAATGTTATATCGGCAATATATCGTCGATAAGGATGTTCTATCGGCCATTAGGCTGTCTATGACTATGTATTATCTACAATTAGGTTGCCAATGAACATACACATCGACGAATTTCAACCAAACCGAATGACTTCCTAACACCAGACGAACCCAGAAAAAACCCTAACACCAGAAGCAGTAAACGAAACGAAACGAAATATTCCTTCTCAAACACAACAAATGTACATGCAATACAAGAGAGAAACGCAAATGTAAAGTCAAGTTATTTACCCTCTTTTTCGTTCTTCCTTCTGAATTCGATTCGTTGTCTGAGCTTGGTGTTCTCGCCATGCCCACTCGAAGTAACAGAGATTCGCCGGATGAAATGTACAGAATCGACCAATGAATCGCCGGAAAGTTAGAGAGAGGAATAGAGGGGTGTTAGGTTAGAGTGATGGAAGTTCGAATGTTGAAGAGCGGGAGCGGAGTGTTAGAGATGAGGGTAAGGTTGGAATTTCGTTAATGAAATGTGTTAGTTTTGGTGAGTTTCTCAAAAGGAGTTAGAAAAAAAAACTAACCCTTCAAAAGGTGCTAGTTTTGTAATTGTCCCCCCCTTTTTTTTTTATGGAGAATTAAACTTATTTTAGGATAATGATTAAGTGGAGTGATGACAGTGACAACCAAATAAACAATTAAACTAAAATTGCTGACATTACGAAATTGTCATCAGTTGCTATCCTAAATCTAATCCATTGCAATCAAACATACAAACACTTGGCTCGTTACTCCACGTCTCTCTGTCTGTGATCTCTTCCCTCTCCCTTTTTATAAAACCTTTATCTTCCCATTCCCCATTATTTCGATCTTCTTCTGCTCAAAAACCAATTCCAGATCACGGTATTCTCATCTTCTCCCCATCAATGATCTGCTTTTGATTTTCTTGTCTTACAAATTTTGATTCTTTAGTTCACTCCGTTTAAGGGTTTTCATAATTTTGCTTTTTTGGGGAATAGGGGAAGAAGGTATCTTCTTTCGATCCTGAAATTTCTCGTCTTTGGAACTGAATTTTCTACTTTGATGTATGGTTTATGGAACTTCTAAAGTTGTTTTTCTGTGACAATTAAATCTCGGATTTGATCTTTCATGGATTGAATGTTATATTTTTGCTTTTGTTGATGTATTAAAGTATTCTTCATATTGTAGGTACAGATGGGTTTTGCAAGGAAAGAGTACGAATTTTTGAGCGAAATTGGGTTGAGCGAACGCAATTTGGGTTGTTATGTGAATGGCACCTGGAAAGCAAATGGTCCTGTGATCACCACTTCCAATCCTGCAAACAACCAAGTAATATATATGTTTTTTATCTTAATTATGTGAATGGACTTCTGCTTTGTATTACTGCTTGATTTAGTGTATGAATTTGATGTTAATGTCACTCTTCTTTGCAAATTGTATGATGAGAAGAGCATTTATTAGGAGGGTTTTTATGGCTAATGTTGCTGTTTTCTTAGAATTCTTAGATCAACTCTCTGATGTTGTTAAATATGTTTCAGATGAGTTTTGGTAACGGTGTTCGGTATTTGATGATCTATTCAGGTGTACTTGTAGGGGAAAAGTATGTTATGGAATCATTGTTCGCATAATCGGATGTTTATTCTTAAACAAAGGCATTTTTCATCAATGTTCAGTCATTTATTTGAACTGAGGGATCATGTCATGACTTGAATTTGAACATTTGTGTTCCTATTCCATCTTTATTCCCTTTTCCTTTTCAAACCTTTCTCGGATTCTTTTGTTTATCCCTTATCAGAATTACATTAGTTTTCAGGCATTCGTCTGCGCTTTAGAAATTTTCTTGTGAAATACAACTTTGGTTTATTTCGTTTCGGATAGTGTGCTGAATGCTATTTATATGTTACAGTGCAAAGTCACTTAAAAACCGTGGTGAGGCCAATTTTTGGACCGATAGTTGTTGATATCATTGTGTATCGAGTTATCAACTTTATAGTTGTTAATAGATGTTGATGTCATTGTGTTTTTGCTCAGCCAATAGCTGAAGTTGTGGAGGGTTCGATTGAAGATTATGAGGAAGGCATGAAAGCATGCAGTGAAGCAGCAAAGATATGGATGCAGGTGAGAATATGCTTGTTTCGCTTTATTTGCTTTTCCATTACGGACTACTTAAATTTCCCTATTCTAAATTTGCAGGTTCCTGCACCAAAGAGAGGTGATATTGTTAGACAGATTGGTGATGCATTAAGGGGAAAGCTTGAGCACCTTGGTCGCCTCGTCTCACTTGAGATGGGGAAAATAGTTCCTGAAGGCATTGGTGAAGTTCAAGTATGCTGTATTACTTCACTTTTCGATGCTTTTGTTACTGCATATTGGATATTCATATCACTATGAAACAAACCTTAATTTTATTTGTGATATTTATTGTCGTATGGTGGTTTGCTATGCTACTGTTATTGTTTATTGCAAATTTTAGATTATAATCTGTTGTTACGTGCTTATATAGTTGTACAATTGCAATTGCAGGAAATCATTGACATGTGTGATTTTTCTGTTGGATTAAGCCGGCAGCTAAACGGGTCTGTAATACCATCAGAACGTGAGTTTACATTGGTTTTGGTTTTTTGTTTCGTTATTTCTTTAAACTTCTTGAATTTAGCTGAACGGATACTTTTTTCTTCCGTATCTATTGTTAGATTTTTAAGACTGGTATTTCTCTCATTTACTCCATTATTATAAAACTTTTCCAGTAATATTAATAATTACTTTTTATTAACAGGTCCAAATCATGCAATGTTGGAGGTATTCTATCTTGACTGTGCTCTTCAATTGGGATTCTTTTTATTATTTATTTTAAAATTCTCACACATGGTTGCAGATGTGGAATCCTCTAGGGATTGTTGGTGTTATAACAGCTTTCAACTTCCCATGTGCTGTTCTTGGTGAGTGTTTACCGTTTCAAAATTAGCTGTCTTCTTGGTTGTGATTTTCTTTTCTAAATGACAAATGCTTTAGGACATAATAGCCCACCATTCGCTATCTCTCTCACCCCATTAAATTAGATGTAATTTCTTGCATAGTATTCAGATGAATGTTCATATTGGGCGTCATGGTTCAAAACATTTCTTATCTTCATACTGTAAGGTGTCAGTCAGGCAGGCAAGTCAAGTAAATATTTAAATCAACAATTTTGCGTTATACCTAATCCTGATTCTAGTCCGGAGAATACCTTGTCCTGAAATTGAAGAAAAGGGTTTTTATTTATACTAATTTCCATGATTATATTAAGTGACTTTACTTAAAATCTATTGATCTAGATAAGGATGCAGACTAGATTTTTCTTTGGTACGTTCTCTTTTTGAGCTATTGATATTTTCTAATGTATCAACTTGGCTGCATTTGAACAAATTTGTCTTTCACTTTCGAGGAAACCTTTGTTGTTTCCCAATTTCATGACTGCAGAATTGCATACTTGTATAACATTTTTGCAATAAAGATTGATTTGTACATGAATGGATGTGCATATGCGTGATTTCTTCTACCCGTATTAATCTTGATTATGCATTTAAAATTTTCATGAGTTACAATGTAACTTGAATCATATTCAGAGGTGGAATAGTACATTATCTTCCTTGGGAACTTCTTCACCAAGTGTTTCGTGCCGACCTTATAGATATATCTCATCCATATTTGCCGTAAATTCATGTGAAATCTTGTTTTGCAGGATGGAATGCATGCATAGCATTAGTCTGCGGCAATTGTGTTGTTTGGTGAGTTATAAATTTATAATTAATCGGATTAGTGCACTAAAGTTTCTGTTTATTCTAGGATGATGCAACTTTGCCTTTTAATATAAGAATCTTCACTGCATTTAGGCTTTAACCCGAACCATCTATCCACCCTCTGTATCACTTTTGCCTCTTAATAACATACATATGGAGTTTTAAAATGTGAAATCTCCATCTTTTCTCTTGATTGGAGTTTCGGATTTATCCTTTGAAGCTTTTGAAGATTTAATTTATCACGTGCTAGCAAATTCTCTAGGATGAAAAAGTAGTTTACATCGTTGAGAAAGAACAAAGGGCTTCCTAGATATATGTAAATATCACAAAGCGTCACATTAAACATGTAATGTCAAAATAGTAGTACTAGATTTCATATTTAAGCGCCAATGCTACGGGTTTCCTTTGTGACCCCGGCATGCCTAATAGATTGAAGGGAAAATTCTACCGGACGGCAATTAGACCAGCATTGTTATATGATACGGAGTGTTGGGCAGTGAAACACTGCCACATCCATAAGATGTTGGTGGCGGAGATGCGTATGTTGAGATGGATGTGTGGTCATACGAGAAAGGATCGGGTGAGTAATGAAATAATTAGGACAAAAGTAGGGGTCACATCTATTGAGAATAAAATGAGAGAAAACCGACTAAGGTGGTTTGGCCATGTGAAACGTAGAGCGCTTGATGCGCCGGTTAGGAGAACCGAAGAGTGGCAAAGGGATATAGTGGTGAGGGGTAGGGGAAGACCTAAGTAAACTTGGAGGAGGGTGATCGAGAGTGATATGAGTTTACTGGGAATTGAGGAAAATATGGTAGTGGATAGGACGGAGTGGAGGGAGCGAATTTGTGTCGCTGACACGACTTGATTTCACGGTTTCATATGATGGTTCATGTTAGCCGACCCCGAATCATTTCGAGACTAAAGCTTTGTTGTTGTTGTTTGTTGTTTGTTACAGGAAAGGTGCACCAACAACACCTTTAATCACCATAGCAACGACAAAGCTGGTAGCTGAGGTGTTAGAGAGAAACAACTTACCACCGGCAATTTTTACATCCTTTTGCGGGGGTGCCGATATTGGCCAAGCAATAGCGAAGGACACACGCATTCCTTTGGTTTCATTTACTGGGAGTTCAAAGGTGCTTCAATCTTTTCCCAAAATAGGAAAATTTATGTTTTCATTCCTTCTGCAAGTTTTTTCTTTTCTTGAGTCATTTGATAAAAAAATTCTCAGACAAAATTTATGTTTTGCAGGTAGGCCTTATGGTTCAACAAACAGTGAGTCAAAGATTTGGTAAATGCTTGCTAGAATTAAGCGGAAACAATGCAATAATAGTGATGGACGATGCTGACATCCCACTAGCTGCTCGTTCAATTCTGTTTGCTGCCGTTGGGACAGCTGGACAACGGTGCACAACATGCCGTAGGCTGGTATATTGGACATTTGTGATTTGGTTTTATAAATCATATGGTGATCGGAGATAAAACGTTCTAAAAAAATTGTTTGTTTGTGTTATCAGATCCTTCATGAGAATATATACGACACACTACTTGAACAACTACTTAAAGTATACAAACAAGTTAAGGTTGGAGATCCATTAGAAAAGGGTACTTTGCTTGGTCCAGTGCATACTGCTGAATCAAGGAAGAACTTTGAGAAGGGAATAGAGCTAATCAAGTCCCAGGTATGTTCTGCTAGTCTCTCTTTTTTCTGTGCCAAGTCAAATCGAGATTTCCCGAGCCAGTTCAAAAATCTAACCACTTGAAACTAATATATGTGGAGTCCTAGTGATATTAAGTCGGACATTTTCACTTTGCACCGAGTGAATTTCATTTTATATTGTCATAATTTAAATAAGGTTGTGTGGTAGAAGTTTTATCTGTATCTAGATATGGGTAGCTCCTTTAAGTGGAGATCATGTCACGTTGTACGGGAATCCTGTCCTTTTTCTAAAATCATCTTATATATTATTTGCAGGGAGGGAAAATTCTAACAGGCGGTTCAGTTATAGAGTCTGAAGGGAATTACGTACAGCCGACAATAGTTGAGATATCTTCAAAAGCCGAAGTTGTTAAGGAAGAGTTATTTGCTCCTGTTCTTTATGTTATGAAATTTCAGGTAACTTATGCAGGAAATAAGTTCCCTTTTGTTGAAGTATTATCCTTCACTTCGAAGACTTGTTCTGAAGACTCGGTTGTTTGTACAGACTTTAGAAGAAGCAATTGAGATAAATAATTCAGTACCTCAAGGATTAAGTAGTTCGATCTTCACCCGCAGACCTGAAGCTATCTTCAAGTGGCTTGGGTGAGTTGTATGATGTTTTTATGCCTCTTTTTAGAAGCTTTGGAAATGGAGTAAATTAGGATATATTTTTTTTGACCAAGTTAACCGTATTGCAGGCCACTTGGAAGTGACTGTGGCATTGTGAATGTAAATATACCGACAAATGGTGCTGAAATAGGTGGTGCTTTTGGTGGTGAGAAAGGTACTGGTGGAGGCCGTGAAGCAGGAAGCGATTCATGGAAGCAGTACATGCGACGCTCCACATGGTAATCGATTCAAAGACCCGTAATTTACTTTCATTGAACACGAATGTTGTTGTTCGACATGTGGAATTCTTGCAGTAATAAAAATTGTTGGTTCTTGTTTGACAGCACAATCAACTACGGGAGTGAATTACCACTAGCACAAGGCATTAACTTCGGCTAAAAGTATCTTAACTTCCATATTCACAGTGGAGTTTTGGATGGAGATCTTTAAGGTACTAATAATGATAATAAACAAAGATCAAATGAGATATAAAAAAACAATCTTTTTATAGTAATTCTCTCTATTGTAAATGGAACTCGAAATATAATTCAGCTATGAGAATGAAATTGTCCTTGTTGGCAGTTTATTATTCTATAAAACTCTCTTTTGCCTAAATATTTGAATCATTCAGGACGGATCCAGGGGGTTTAGGGGGACTTCTGCATCCACTGGTCGTCGAAAAGCGAACGGGGCTTTAATTGTTTTTTATATATAGAAACACTGAAAAAAATATCAATTTAGCACATATAAATCACAATAAGCGCCCTCTCAGTGAATCCTAGATCTGGTCAAGTTTTGAGTTCGATTTTTAGTATACAGAGTGTTAATTATCGGAAAGGCCCCTTGAGTTATGGTGAAATTAGATTCACTGACATGCTTTTATAATATGGTAGATTTTGTGGTTAGATTTGTTGATTGATTTGAGAAGACCATATTATTAGTATTTTGAAATTTATTTATGAGACTTTTAATAAATAGAATGGGGTTTTAAATGAAAATTGATAGTGAAATTGAAACTGGTATTTATGCAAATCATATTTAATAATTGATAATAACGTTTAATTAGACCTGATTTGTTGATGAAATTGATGGTTACAGTGGGCTATGGTTGGAGTTTTGATATGGAAAGAGAATTTAATAGGTTAAAAATATAATATTGAATGACAATTGTAAAATAGATTAAAAATTATGTAAATTGGTTTTAGGATCCGTTGGAGTTTTACATGCTTTTTGCTGTTAGAAAAAAATTGCTTTTGTAAAAAGTTGATTTTCATGCATACAAAACAAACATGGTAATAGAGAGAGTGAATATCACTCTCCGGTAGAGTATGTGCAACTAAATTTATTTTCTTAGATAAAGATGAGTAGGATTACTCTAAGGTGTCGTTTGGTTCGCGGAATAGAATGGAATGGAATAGAATGATTATTCCAAAGGAATAGAATAGCAAAGAATGGAATAGAAATTCTTAGGAATTACTATTCCTATGTTTGGTTGGTGGAATAAGGTAGAATGGAATAGATAATTTTTTTTATTAAAAAGACAATATTATCCTCAAATGTAATTTCTTATTTCTTTTAAAATTTTAATTTTTTACTATAAATTGTTCAAATATTTAATATATATTATTTTAAAAAATATATAAAAAATAGAAAAATGGAAAACACGAAAGACGAAAAAAACACGAAAAATACATTAAAAACGAAAAAACAATAAGAACATGAAAACGGAAAAATTGTAAAAACACGAAAAAAGAGAGGTAAAAAAACAAAATGTAAAAGCGCAAAAAAAAAACATTAAAAACACAAAAACAAAAGAAAAAAATGAGATAAAAGTGGAAAAGGGTGAAAACGCGAAAACATATAAACGTGTTAACACAAAAAAAAACACACGCAAAATATGAAAAAACACAAAAAATGTGCAAACCGTAAAAAACACAAAAACATGAAAAAAGTGGAAAACACGAAAATGTGAAAAAAAAATGAAAAACGTGAAAAAATCGAAAAACACGAAAACATGAAAAAGTGTTAAAAACACGAAAAATATGAAAAATGCGTTTATAACGTTTGTTTATGTTTTTTCGTGTTTCCCAAGTTTTCTTGTTTTTTTCCGATTGTTCATGTTTTCGTATTTTTCACGTTTTGTCATGTTATTGTGTTTTATTTTGCATTTTTTCGATTTTTCACGTTTTAGTTTTTCGGTTTTTTCCCTTTTTGTTTTTTTTCGCGTTTTTGTATTTTTCGTATTTTGTTACTTTTTCGTGTTATTTACGTTTTTCGTATTTTTTCATATTTTTGTGTTTTTAACGTTTTCGTGTTTTGTTTGCGTTTTTCGTATTTTCATGTTTTTCACATATTGTCACGTTTTTGTGTTTTAGCAATTTTTGTATTTTTTCGCATTTTCGTGTTTTTATTTTTCACGTTTTTTAATATTTCGTGTTTTGTCACTTTTTCGCGCTATTCCTATTTTATGTTTTTCGTGTGTTTGCTTTTTTTTTGCGTCTTCGTGTTTTTCGCATTTGTTCACGTTTTCATGTTTTTCGCGTTTTTTATTTTTTTGCATATTCTCGTGTTTGTAACATTTTCACATTTTTGTGTTTCATATTTTTCGTATTTTTACATTTTTTAATGTTTTCGTCATTTTTCCATTTTTCACGTTTTATATGATATAAATTATGGATTGACCAAAATTTATAAGATTTGGGAAAGTGATTAGAGAGAAGATTGAGGATTTAATGGAGGATAATTTTGTAAATTACAAAAATATAATATTAGGAATAGACTATTCCTAACTTAAATTGAAGAATAGCTATTCCATGAAATCAAGGAATAGGGGTTCCATGGAATAGCTATTCCATAAAAAAAATTCAACCAAAGGTGGGAATAGCTATTCTTTAGAAATAGGCTATTCTATTCCCCCTCTATTCCGCGAACCAAACGAGCCCTAAAATTCCATTCTCACTTAAGAACAAGTTTCTCTACATTCACATTCTGGGTTAGAAAAACTTTCTACCACATTCAGAGTTAGAGAAATGGTGAATTAAAAAATCTAAATGGTAAAATAATGTTATGAAATTAGGACCATGAAATATCTGTCATTCAGTTTTCATGACAGATATTTATACCTATGAATTTTGAAAGAATTGAATTATATTTTCTATGAACTTTAAAAATGATAAAATCGGAAAGAAAAATTGATAAGCTTTTAACTTACCCTTTTGTTTAGAAGTATTTATATCTATGAATTTTGAAAGAATTCAATTATATTTTCTATGACAATATATTATTTGTAAATCAAACAAAAGAATTTTCTAAATAAAAAATGATAAAAAAATTGTAGTTTTGGAAGACTTTTAATTCTCCTATCTATTCCTTTTCAAGTTTGGCGGGAGATTTGTTTTTAGAGAGGTGAAGGGGTTTATTGTTGATTTGTATAGAATGAGGTGCTAATTGATTTTGAGGCTATAGTTTAGAGGACTAAATGAGGTTTATGCTAATTTTAAATTATACTAAATAATGCTATTTGGAAATTGAATAATGAAAAATTAGGGATGCAAGTGGGACAGGGATTTTCCGTCCCGACGGGGACGGAACATCACCGATAAGAATCCCCATGGGACAGGGATGGGGAATGGTATCCCCGCCCCGTGGGAATCCCCATCCCCATCCCGTTAATCCCTGATTGGGAATCTTCAACGGATCTCCAATTATTTTCTATTATAATTAAAATTATACTTTAAATATTATAATTTATAACATTTAATTTAGATTAAATAGACTTATTTTCAAATAAAAAATTAAATGAGATAAATAAAATATTAGTCAATGATTAAATAGATTGGACATGTATGAGGGAGCATGCACGAGTGTACGTACTAGTGTTGGGAAGACTGAAGAGTTTCCTATTACGATTGGAGTGCATCAAGGTTCCGCACTAAGCCCATTTCTTTTTTCCATCGTTATGGATGGACTAACAAGTTCACTTCAAGATGGTATACCATGGTGCATGCTGTTTGCATATGATATTGTATTGGTTGATGAGACGAAAGAAGGAGTGGAGAGGAAGTTGGAACTATGGAGACAAACTCTAGAATCTAGAGGCTTTAAGTTGAGCCGAAGTAAGACAGAATATTTGGAGTGTAAGTTTAGCGGCCATAGGAGTAGGGAGGCAGGGACAATCACCCTAGATGGGAGAGTTGTTCAGGCCTCGGATTGCTTCCGGTATTTAGGATCTATTATCCAAACGGATGGAGAAGTAGATGGAGATGTTGTTCATAGGGTTAAAGCTGGTTGGTCGAAGTGGAAGAGTGCTACGAGTTTCCTTTGTGACCCCGGCATGCCTAATAGATTGAAGGGAAAATTCTATCGGACGGCAATTAGACCAGCATTGTTATATGGTACGGAGTGTTGGGCAGTGAAACACTGCCACATCCATAAGATGTCGGTGGCGGAGATGCGTATGTTGAGATGGATGTGTGGTCATACGAGAAAGGATCGGGTGAGTAATGAAATAATTAGGACAAAAGTAGGGGTCACATCTATTGAGAATAAAATGAGAGAAAATCGACTAATGTGGTTTGGCCATGTGAGACGTAGAGCGCTTGATGCGCCGGTTAGGAGAACCGAAGAGTGGCAAAGGGATGTAGTGGTGAGGGGTAGGAGAAGACCTAAGCAAACTTGGAGAAGGGTGATCGAGAGTGATATGAGTTTACTGGGAATTGAGGAAAATATGATAGTGGATAGGACGGAATGGAAGGATCGAATTTGTGTCGCTGACACGACTTGATTTCACGGTTTTATATGATGGTTCATGTTAGCCGACCCCGAATCATTTCGGGACTAAGGCTTTGTTGTTGTTGTATGAATTTTCAATTAACGATTATTTTGTTAAAGATAATTATTATAAGTATCATTTTCCATTTTCTCTTATAAATATTTACTACTATTGGAAACTCACGAACCTAATGTTGAAAATTTAAATATCTTTAATAAAAAAAATTTGGGTAATTAATTTATTAGTTCTTATATTTTGATAAAACACACTGTTTAGTCCCTGTATTTTCAAAAACACACGGTAAAGTCTCTAACGTCTTTCTCGGTGAACTATTTAGTCCCTAACGTTTTTCTCGGTGAACTATTTAGTCCCTAACGTTAGACTCTCATGAAGATTCTGTTAGTCAATTTGGATTTGCGTTCTTTTTTTCCTTTATTTTCCTTTCCTTTAAACTCTAATGCATCTGAAATCAATTTTGAGTGTTCTTCTTCTTAAATTTCTTCTTAATCGTTCAAATTTGTAAGCATTGGGTCTGTTCTTTTTCTTGTTTTCCATACAAATAGCTTCTTTTTCTAAATTGGATTTCCTCTTCTGAAGTTTAAAGGTAAATAGTAAAGGGTAATTTAGTCATTTCCGAAGTCATAAACGGTAAAAAATCTAACAAACAGACGGAAGGACTAAACAGTTCACTGAGAAAAATGTTAGGAACCTTATCAGGTGTTTTTGAAAATACAGAGACCAAACAGTGTGCTTTATCAAAATATAGGGACTAATAAATTAATTATCCAATTTTTTTGATCTTATTTTGATCTTTAATAAATGATTTGTAAGTTTAACTCTAAATTCTTATCAAAATTTGTAGTTTGTCATATTATGTGAAATCGGTAGATTTTTATTTAGTTTACTTTTTTAACAAAAAATTGTTTTAGCAATTTTGGGAAGCTAATATTGGATCCTAAGTAGGGAAAGTAGCTTTTGAAGCAATGATTGATGACATGACAAAACTCCACTTGCAATACCTACTGAATTAGAGTAGCAAATTTTTATTTCAATAAAGTCGTTCTATGGAAAATTTCTTAAGTTTTGCTACTTATGTTTTCTATTCTCCTTTACCTTCCTAGAATGCAGAGTTTTAAGTATTTAATTAGGGGTAAATTACACCCATGCTCATTGAACTTTACCCATTTTCACATTATGGCCACTGAACTTCATTTCTTTCCAGTATGGCCACTGAACTTTACACTTTTTAACACCAGTAACAACTTGATTTTAATTAACTTCTCAAAATGACCGTTAACGATCTCAAAATGAAAATATTCAAGAATTAAAATTGTTCAGAACGACATTTACCATGAAACCAAATTTTTTATTTTCGAAAATCACATTTTTTTGGAGCTTTCTCTCTCTAAAAATTCACTTTCTCTCTCCTAATCAAACAACACCCAAATGACCTCAAAACGAAAATTTTCAAGAATTAAAGTTCCTTAGACTATCGTTAACTCTTTGAATTTTTTATTTTCAGCCGTCAACGGTCGTTTTGAGACGTTAAGTGGCCACCCGTGTTAAAAGGTGTAAAGTTCAGTGGCCATACCGGGAAGAAATAAAGTTCAGTGGCCATAATGTGAAAATGGGTAAAGTTTAGTGGCCATGGGTGTAGTTTACCCATTTAATTTAGATATATCCTATTTATCATTTATAGCCGAAAAATAGTTTTTTTTATAAAATATAAAATCTCTATTTTTTTTTTTAAAAGTAGCATTTTCAAACAGCAAACAACAGGTAAACCAAACAGTCACTCGGTTAAAAAAATCCATATTTAATATTATACGAACAAGAGTTTAAAATAACGATTTCACATGTAATAAATCTAGTGATCTAATTATTCGGTGATTGAATTAACATATTCTTTATATTTAAAATCAATGTTTTAGACAATGATTGTGTATGTTATCTGAAATGTTGAAAAATAGCATTGCAATTAGGGATGACAACGGATAGGGTACTTCTGGGTAATGTCAATGCCAATCTCAATCTCAATCTCAAACCGTTATCCGTTTATTTTTTAATTACTCGTACCCGTCCTATTACTATAGCAGATATTTTTTTTTATCCTATATCCGTCCTATTTAATTCGCGGGTATCCACGGGTACCCTTACCCGTTAAAAATCAATAAATGAAATAAAAAAGATTACAAATTTAACAAAATATAAATTGAACAAATTGAACCTTAATCAATAAGAATGAAGTAGCTTAGTGGTATCACATCTTACATCTAAAAAACAATAATATGTTTTAATATATAAAAGACGGATAATGGGTACCGGATACCCTGAGGTACTTCCATACCCGTCCCATTACCTAGTTTTGATCCCATACCCGTTAGGGTAATGGTTTTGATCCCATACCCGTCTCATACCTTTTATACAGTCTAGCATTTAGTAACCAAAAATCTAAGTCTAATACAAATGGTTGAAAGAGTTAATTAAGTTTTGTGGCCAAACACTTCCAAGTTAGACATTCCTTGCTCTGTTTAGTTGTTGTTTACTGTTGATATCAAATATCAATTGATTTTAATCAATAGGCGGTTTCCAAATTTTTTTAAACATTTTTTATTTTCGAAGACATAAAAAAACTTATCAATTGAGTTAATAGTGCCTGAAATTGATCCAATTTATCAACGTTAGGGGTAAAATTGCTCTTGGCTTCCAACGTTAGGGGTAAAATTGCACCATTTTAGACGTTAAGGGTAAAATTGCTCTTCATCCAAAACGTTAGGAGTATTTTTGCACCTTAATCCTACTATTATGGATGCAAGGATATATAGGATACTATTAAATTAAATTTATTAATATATTCTCTCTTATTTTTTTTTGTAAGAAGGGAAGAAAAAAAACAAACAAACAAAAACCTAACCCGGGATCAGTCTAGGAAGACTGACCCCAATCCTATCCTCAAGAAGAGAAGGTAACAGAAAAGAAGGAGGAACGGAAAGGGTATAAACACCTAACATCCCCCCATGCCCAGCAGCTGCCAAGCGATCCGCCACGCGGTTTTGCTCCCTATAAATATGAGAGAAGGTAAGAGAATCGAAGGCAGCACGAAACCTCAAGATGGCTTTAATGAGATTCTGACTCTTAAGACAAACAGCATGTCTATCCGAAATCCTGTTGATAGCCTCCAAATTGTCAGACTCCACCGAACATCTTTTAACACCCATGCGAATGGCGAGTTTAATGCCAGACAAGATCCCCCAGAGCTCCGTAGTAAAGGAGGAGCCCGTACCTAAGTTATGGGTAAACCCAGCCAGCCAGGCGCCACCAGCATCCCGAAGAACTCCACCAGCAGCAATTCTGCCATTACTAAGGCAGGAGCCATCCGTATTCAACTTGACAACCCCTTCCCTGGGCTTCCTCCAACCAACTAACTGGACCTCTTTAACCGGGGAGAGGTGAACCAGGGGCTCTCCTTCAAAACTCTTTGTAATAACAGAGAGTTTTTTCGAGAAGTAAAACCGGAGGTCAGGAATAAAGACAGTGTTCTCAGCAAATAACTCTTCATTCCTCCATTTCCACATTTGGTGACAAATAATAGCGAAGAGAATAGCCCCGTGCTCCATACTGGCCAACAAATTCCCATTAACGCCTTCAGAGAACCAGTCAATATCAGAGAACCCCATAAAGGAAGGAAGGATGTGGTGAGGAAGGACCCCTTCCCAAACCTTTCTACTATTCGGGCAATCCCTCAAAGCATGGCACAACGTTTCCACATGGCCGCTGCATCTGCTACAGGCACCAGATACAGCCAAGTGCCTTCTGTGTCTATCTGCATTCGTAAGGAGCTTGTCTTTGACTCCCAGCCATAGGAAACTCCTAATGCGGTAGGGGACTTTGAGGGCCCAAATGGACTTCCAAATTTCCAATGGAGGATCAGCCCTATTAGGGGTAAAAGCTTCATAGGCCGATTTGCAAGAATAAGAACCATTATTAGTCAAGGCCCAGCAGTGTCTGTCCTTATCCTCCTCCTGATTACTAATCTTCACACCTCTAATATTAAGGAGGGTCTCCAGGCTAAGAAAGGAGTCGAACTTAGACCAGATCCAGTCTCCCTCCGAGTCCACCACATCAGCAATTCTCCAGGAGAGGAGATCATTCAGCGGAGGGGCGATGCACACCTCAATCAACGGTTTGTCACCAATCCAGGTGTCATACCAGAAACTAATGGATCTCCCATTACCCACCTCCAAGCCAATCCCCGTACAGAACTCAGCAAAAACAGCACTAAGCCCTTTCCAGAGGAAGGAACAGCTGACAACCCTCTCCTTCGGGCCACCAAAGATTCTATCTTTCCTATACTTGCCGCACAGAAGACGAACCCAAAGGGAGGAGGGGGATTGCCACATTCTCCAAAGAAGCTTCATTAACAGGACTTTATTATTGTCCTTAGCTTGCCTTATACCAAGACCCCCCTGCTTTTAGGCTGGCAGGCTTCCTTCCAAGGGACCAGGTGAATCTTCCTCCCATCCCCAGACTCTCCCCACAGAAAACGCCGATTAATTTTATCAAGGTCGTTGAGGACCGGCTCAAGGAGCTTACAGGCTTGTATGATGTGATTTGGAACAGCGCAGTTGATAGACTGGATTAAAGTAAGGCGACCTGCAAGGGAAACATATATTCTCTCTTATTTTATAAGCCTGTTTTTTTTAATGAATTTTCATGTAACAATTATTTTGTTAAAGATGAGTATTATAAGTTTCCATTTTCCCTTGTAAAATCTTTAATAAATGATGTGTAAATTTAACTGTAACTTCTTATCAGAATTTGTAGTTTTGGCATATTATGTGAAATAGATAGATTTTTATTGGATTATATTAATTCAATTCATGAATTTTGATTGCTAATAACTCATTAATTATACAAAAGTTTATAGTTTCTAGTCTGATCTTTCTTCACTTGACAGGATGGTGGTAAGCTGAGATTCAAGTGGCACTCAAGAAAGTGATTAGTCTTTACGGGAGATAGGGATATTGAATTTCAGATAGTGAACTCGAAACTCAGACTCCAAAGAGCCATCTCCATGCCTATCAGTGATCTTTTTGCCCAAGGGGCGGATCATTGCTTGTTAGCTCGGCAAGGTCAACGCTAGTAGCCCGCTCTAGTTTCTGAGATTGATGTGCGGCTTACAGATACTGAAATTCATGCAGGTGTGGACGAAGTTGACGGAAATCGACCACCTACAACTCCGTTGTTAGGCTTTCCTTGTTCTGTTCATAAATAGAGTTTTTTGGCTGGCACTCGTAGTCTTACGTGTTGGGAGTAATAGGTTTAGGCTTGAGCCTTCCATGGGTGCCGTGCAACAATCGAAAAGTCTTTCCTTTCCAAGTAGGGTAGGCTGACGCATTAGGTTTTCGAAAATAGGTCCTAACTAATGAAATGGAAGCCAATTATGTAAAACTTTCTACATGGCTGTTGACCTTCACAGATCGTCATGGTTCGCTAACACCCACCCGATTTTCTTCCAGCCTTCACGGATGCCTTATGTTGAATGCGCCTAAAAGCGCCAGCTAGTCAGGGGTGTAAGACCAATCATCCTTATCCTATAGTTCCAACATCAACGCCTTAAGCAAGCTTTGCTTTCTGATATTGACGTGCTGCTTACAAAGACTGGGAAAGTACTTAAGGGAAAAAACTTATTTATTAAGTATAAGGAAAAAGAATTTCACCTCCTTCCTTTCGCGAAGGGAGGTTTAGGAAAATCCTATTGATTGCAGCTTTCTCCAGACCTCCGGGAAAAGTATGAAAAAAAAAATGGCTCGAATGGTATGATCCCTCCGTCGCCCCAGAATGAAAGGGGCGATCTCGTAGTTCTTGGTCTGTGAAGATACGTTGTTAGGTGCTCCATTTTATTTTCCCATTGAAGCCGAACCTAAACCTGTGCTCGAGAGATAGCTGTCCATACATTGATAAGGGATGTATGGATTCTCGAGAAGAGAGGAGCCGTGGTGGTCCCCCCCGGACCGCCCGGATCCCACGAGTGAATAGAAAGTTGGATCTACATTGGATCTCACCTGAATCGCCCCATCTATCCTCCTGAGGAGAAGTTTGGTTTCAAACCCCGGTTCGAACAGGAGAAGTACGCCATGCTAATGTGCCTTGGATGATCCACATCTCAGGGTCAGGCGCTGTTGAAAGATCTGTTCCGGAATAAGTTGTACCAGCAGTGAGAAAGAGTAACAACGATGAGAAGAGAAAGAGTAACAACGATGAGAGCACCGATGAACGCTATGAGAAGCATTCCACCCAAGACCGATATGAGAATCAGAATGAGAAGACGAGCACCGATGAGAGAAAGAACACATCTTACCTAAATCAGAATCAGAAAAGAAACGATGGAAGTACCTTTGAGAGGAAGAGCACAAAACCAAAAGAATGGTATGAAAAAGAAGATATCATAAATGAAGATAAAGCTAAGTACGGTTTGGATCATATTCCTGAAGCTCTTCCTTATAAATGGTACGGATGAATAAGAATAGGTATGATAACTTCTTCGGATTTGCGTGAACTAGCGGACCGATCACTAAGCGAGGATGCTCCCTCCAGTATGAGCGAAGCTTTTCGGAACTGGTTAGGAATGGGCGCCACTATCCCAGCCCCGATCCAGCCAGGTTCTATTGATCATGTCTCCCTTCTAACAGTTGTACCTTGTCTTGGCGCGTCTTTGGCTTTACGTTTACGAGAGAAAGCCCGCCGAAGAAAAAAGTCTTTCTCTCTCTTCCCGTCCCGGATCATATTCCGGTGCGTCCATAGAAGAGGAAATCGCAATGCATCTTGCTCAGCAGGCGTAGCTTGGAGTGGGAGTGTAGCGTGGGTAAGGTAAGTGGCCGCCAGAGAGGAAGCCAAACCGGCCTATTAAGCGCAGCTAAGCTAATATGCGCCGGAGAAAGCCAGGTGCCGGAGGTAAGCTATATTCGGCCCGGAGCATTGATTCCCCATAACGAATAGGCTAGCTCTATCTCTCAATTGCCTATCCTGTGCTCGAGAGGGTCCCCCCACTTTCTCGGCACGGCAGCACCTCGAGGTGCATTTAGTTGTCTTACATGAGACTCGGGATATTCCTCACTCCATGGCACCTTTCGCTCATCTATTCCGCCCGCCTGTCCAGACGCGGCGCCCTTTTTTTTTCATTATCATCTACCGCCCTTTCTTTCCTTCCGGCTATTCACGCATGAAGATCGTCGTATGTATGCTCGACTTCGGTTGCCGATGCTTTAATAGGTAGGACTACATTATGGCGGGATCAGTTACCTGGGCAAACCAAACCTCCTCCAAGAAGAATTGTGCTATGCCCCCCCGATCCCTATAGATCGAAAGAGCTGCCTGGTGATCCCTAGCGTGACTTTCCCCTATTAGGTACCTCGATTTCCGCAAACCTCAACCTCTGAATTTTAGAAGTAATCGTTTCGGAGGTGCATTCTACATTCTACCTTCCTTGGAGTGGGGAATCTCTTCCTTCGCTCGGAAAACCACGCTTTTGCGAATGAATGTATTTAGGCGTCGCGTCGTCAGTGGATGGTTCCCCAGTAAGAAGGCCAATATAAGAGTGCACTCGACCATCCGTTCCGTTCCGACGCGTCCCTGCCCTATCTTGATTAAGACCGAAAACCTATCTACAATGGAGCCTAGTTTAAGCTGTCAAACCACAAATGAAAAAATGGAAAATCAAATTAAGAATAACCCACTAGTAGGGAAGAGATATGGATGGAGTGGAGTCTCGCTCAGTAAAGAGAGTTGTAGATTCGTAGAATAAGAGCCTTTACTTTCGATTTTTTGAGTAAAGCGCTAACGCTGCAATCTTTCTAAAGTAAGAAGTGCGAAACTTTACTTTGAGAAAGAAGGTGCTTGTTGCCGCTTTATTAGTAAGTAAGCTTCTTTTATATCATATCAATAAAGGCGAAAGCTTTTCTTTCTAATTCTAATAAAATAAAAAATTGGAATGGGGAAATAAGGTAACTACTAGTGGCTCGGCTTCGTCCTAGAAACTACTGCCCTGCGCCTCCCTAGGCATGAGAGCGATAGCTCATGACTGGTATATGGATCTCTCTATGTAGTGGTCGGCCTTAACGAAGCTTCGCCAGAAGCGACTAGTCGCTTCCTGAATGCCTCTTTACTTTAGTATGGTCTGTCTAGTCTTTCCAATGCCTCCTTCCTTGTCGCCAACGAACGCTACTAGGAGAGTAAGCAAGCTACCTTGCTTGCATTCTAGAAACGGTAGCTTTCGCGCCCTTCCTGCCTGCTGAAATTGATTGAATGATCGTGACAGCTCTTCAAATCCTATTCAGTCCTGATTAGATATGTCACTGAAACAATCCGTTCTGTCTCTGTTTTATTTTCGGATGAGCCGGCCGACCCTAACATCTTTATCTGAGGAGCCGGTCGACGAAGCCTCCTCCTCAGATAAAGATGTCTCCGCCGCTACTCTCTCGGCAAGAACAACTTTTTCTATTGTGATTTTTTTGGTGGGTTCGGTCAGAGGAGAGACATTTTCTATCAGTCAAAAGCAGATACCGCCCCCCCCATGCTCCCATGGTCCGCTTACCGAGGAATAGAAAGGGAGGACCCGGGGCCAGAGCAAGTTGGGTTGGGGTATAGAGCCGTAAGCGCGATGGGGGGTGACAGAGGACGTGCTCGTACGGTTCATAGAAGGGTATGATCAACTCGTTGATTGTTGGGAACTTTCACTCTTCTATATTCGAAATATGCCTTTCTAGGAGCATTACGATCTGCAGCTCAAATGGTCTCTTATGAAGTCTCTATCGGTCTTATTCTTATTGTGCGTCTTGTGAGCGCGTTTGGATCCGCGAAGGCAATCGCTCGGATGTTCCCCTAACCCAACCCGGGAACGGACCGGAGGGAACCGCAGCATGGGGAATGAGCCTTGACATATAAAATTATTATTGTTTTACATTTATGGAAATATTATTATTAAAAATAATAATAGAATTAAGCATATAAAATTCAATTCATGAATTTTGATTGCTAATAACTCATTAATTATATTGATTTAAAATGTTTTTTAACACAAAAGTTTATAGTTTTGAAACATATAAAATTATTATTGTTTTACATTTATAGAAATATTATTATTAAAAATAATAATAGAATTAAGCATGTTCAATGGATAATATTATCGAGTTTGCTCGTGAGTTTGTTTATAAACCTATAAAATTGAGCCTGCTTACAAGCTTTTGAACCGAGTTTCGGTATG